>NC_056732.1:1870894047-1870921460 GCF_019279795.1 Protopterus annectens
CCTGCCTGGGCTACAAAATCGGACAGCTCCTCCATGTTATATATCGATAGATATATGTAAAACTAACAAACACTTCTTCTCATAGGCAAAAAGACAATGCCGAACTGTGTTTTTAGCACTTTTGTTCTTTAGTACTCGTAAGAACTTGATCAAAATCCTTAAATATATGCACATTCTTTCAGTAAATACCTGCTTTATGTCCATGATGGTGCAGTGGTGCAGCTGTTTGTGTTGTCATCTCATAGGAGTAGGTTCCTTGGTTCATTTCTCAGCTGGGCTGCCTTCTGTGTGGAGTCTGCATGTCCTCCCTTTGTTCATGTGGGTTTCCTCAGGGTGCTCCTGTGTCTTCCCACTTTATAAAGACATGTGTTTGGAGCATTTCTTCCCGGGCCTCTGCTGAAAATTGGCTCATTCCAAGTTGGACTTTGTTAGTAAACAAATGTTAAATAAATGAAAGAAAGAAATTTAAGTAATGACTATTTGGTTTTAGCCAATTGGAAGATATACTTGTTTAAACTGCACATCAGAGTGACCAATTATGCAATTAACCAGCATAGACTGACACTGGAGAGGTCGGAGCACACCATGGTTGGGGAGTGATTATTAATACCTGTGCCACCATAACATGCACCTAATATTAAGATTTTCATTGACTCCGGTTGGGGTTTCTGCATTAAGTGGTAGTTGCCGTATAAGTTCTAGGACTTCAAGTAACGTGTCCTGGTCATCGACAAAAGGTTTTACTTGTTCTAGTACTAAGAATTTGAAACTCTGAAATCCCCAGCAAGAGTACTGTGTTTCACTAATGCATTATGGAGATAAGGTTTCCTGGTTGCTCCGCAGTGTTCTTTGATGTGGTCTGCCAGCCTCTGGGACATTTTACCTACATAAAATGCATTGCAGTTGGTGCAGATACTTGCATATACCATACTGGTGCTGCTGCAATTGAAGGTGCTTTATAAATTGCTATAAAGTTGTTGTGCCAAAGCTTATATTGGTTTCCTTGTAGAATGACGCACTACCCACAGGGGACCAGCCTGCAGGATGGAAGTGCTGGACAGAAAGAAAAAGGGGGATCCCTTAGTTGCTGAATTTTCATTCTTAGGGTGATGCTTTTTTTTTTTAAATTAAAGGTGGGTTGGGTGCCTACAGCCCTGGAGAGATTGTGGTTGCTGCGAATGATGTCCCAGTTTCTGGTCAGAATCTCCCTGATGGGAACCATGTCCCTGGAGATTGGTAGTGGGAAACTGAGGGTGAACTAAGCCATAGGAGTGCACGTGGGATTCATGTAGAATCCCTGTTTCAGTATTGCCAGCAGCTTGATATGTCTGGCATTGCTGACCTCGGTAAGGATCCTTTTCACCAGAGTTGGCAGATGGTTTCTTTGGAGAACTATGTTTGATTTCATGAAGAAGGATTGTTGGTTGTTAAACTCTAAATAGGTCTTCTGGTAAGTGTCCTTTCTATGTACGTTACATTGTAAGGACTAAGTTACAGTGTCCCAAGAGATTTTGACATCTAGGAATTGAACTTTGCGGGGAATCCCAGCCACCATGAAGGACAAGAAGGCAGTACTGTCAGATTAAGCAATGAGGAAGCTTTCTAGCTCCAGTTTAGTTCCCTTTCATGCAAAAAAATGTATCTTCTATATAGCAATGCAGTTTGCTAAAGCCAGGGAGAGTGGCAAGGGTGTCAGTTTCCCAAATGCTGAGCACTATATCATCATAAGCTCGGGCCATCTTGGACCCCATGGCTACTTCTTTTTGTTGCTGGAAAATCTGGACAAAACACACATCTACAGATTTGTGTTCTGGATATCTGGGACCTCCTCTCTGGAATAAACAATCAGAAATGGTTCAATTTGTCCAAACAATAAAAAGGAAACCCTGGATGAACTCAGCAAAGACAAAACTCCTAAGAATCATGAAAGCTGATAAGGGCGCATGTCCTGTAGTCATGGAACAATCTGATTATATTACAAAGATGAGTCTTGTCTCTGTGATAATCTGTTTAACAGATGTTGATTATGATGATGATTGCGAGCATTTTAAGTTGATTTATATATTTTTAAATGAATGTTGAAATGACAGGTCAGAATCTCCCTGAAATCTGTGAAAATCACTCCTGAATAAAAGCTTTACGTCCGTAACCAATCCTATCGTGGGCAACCTGGGATACCCAAAATCACAAAAACGCAGACAGCCCTTCATTCAGATTGGTAGTCTCCAACAGGAGAACCAAAATGGAGAAGATGTTGGAGTTTATTTATCGACATTTGGTAACCGGGAAAGTCCGACTGGGTCAGGAACCCATTTTCAGCAGAGGCCCGGGGAGAAAAGCTCCAGTGCAGTCATTAACAGATAAAACAGTGTAATGATGCAATGCATTAGATACTAGCAGAAAGATCCTAACATTGTTTCAAGATGCAATCAAGATGCAATCAGATAGTGTAGAGAACACGATACTTGATTACAAGGTGTATATACAGTATCTTATAAGTATATATAACACAAAGAATTAATGAAAAACAGAATGTCTGCTAGGGATTTGTGGGGAAATGGATTAAATACTTTATAGGAATAAGATTAGAAGAGATGGATAGGTTTGAGTGAAGTGCACTAGATGCAAGAGTTATAGAGAGAGTTCTTTAGAGCGAGTTTGAAATTTTTGGGCTTTTCAATTCTGGTAACTCAGCTGGGGACTCTGTTTGTCAACTCTTCAGGAAAAACTTGGAACTCGCTACCTGCTGACATTACAACACACACTACCCTATCTCAATTCAAGAAAACCCTCAAGAAGTATTTCAAGGCTCAATGGCTATGTCCCTGCTCCATGCATGACTAAATATTTGGTAACACTGGTGTGCCAGTATTATATTGTTATGTAAATCTACTGTATTGTAAATTAATCAGACGGTGAGCATGTTAGATTATATAACTTACTCTCCGTGTGACTATTAGACTGTGTTAAATTGCTTGAAACTGATGTTCTTCGTGTTTTACTGTTGCAGTCATTACATTTGGGTAATCCTGCTGGCAGGTTGCACTCAGCCGGCCTGAATTCCAAAGTCTTGGGTTCTGCATCGGTTGCTGTCGCCCCTTCCCTGACGTCAGGTCGTCAGGGGTATAAAAGAAGCAGCCGACGCCATTTTCTTCAGTCTTTCTTGCCGCGTGGTGCCCGAAGCAGAAGCAGTTCGCAAGTGCCGGTCGGCCGACTCCTGAGATTTTCGAGTTTGGGTTTCAGATCCGAAGTCTTCTATAAAGCTAAGTACCCCGTTGGGGAAAGTTTTTTCTTGCTCCAGACTGATGTCAGAAAAAGTTAATAATTGTATTTCTTGTGGAAAGCAAATACCTCATAATGATTTTCATTCTTACTGTATTCCTTGCTTAGGCCCTGATCACGTTTCTGGTTGTCGGTTTTGTGCTAGATTTAACCAACACACTATTAAGCGTCTGTATAACTTTGCTTCAAAGTATTTTGGTAGCCTGTTTAATTATCCAGAAATGTCGTCGGATGGCCATCCGACTACCGGAGTTTACAAAAAACGCAAAGAAAAGGATAGAGAAAAACAACCGAGGCCCAAAACTGACGACGAAGCTTCTCCTATGCCAGTCGCCGGTTCTCAGTGATGCGCTTTCAGTGATGCGCTTTCGCAGCCCCTGACACCCGCTACTTTAGAGTCGCAGCCCGCTACCGACTCCCACGTGGAGTCAGCCATGCCGCTGGATACTCAAGGTATTGGAGCCTCGGACGCTAATTCCTCAGATGGGTCTGGAGCCGCTGAGCAGGTACCGGTTTCTGTGGGTGTATTCAGACCTAAACATCTTTATATTAAAACGACTTCAGCTGCAAAGACTATAGCAAGGAAACAAACTCAAGAGCCATGTGTGCAGGCCTCTATGCCCAAAAAACAGACGATCAAAATGGCCGAAGACCTGATTACCTTGATCAGGGCTTCCCATCCCCCTCCTAAGAGGGGTTCCCAACCCCCTCCTGATAAGAAGCTTAGGCAAGACACTGACTATGAATCTTCAGATTAGGTTTCTATTTCTTCCAATTCCTCTTCTGATCAGGGATATTCTTTACCCCCTATGAGGATTCTGATGCTGAAGAATCTGTACCTTCAGCATCTCCTCCTGAGGACTATTCCTTTGGGGAAAACTTGCATACCATGACTGAGCATTTTCACTGGGAAAGCCAAGATTTCTCAGAATCTAAAAAGAGGCTCAGGGATTTCCTTTTACTGCCACAGCACAGGCCTCTAGCCATTCCCCCTGTGTTAGGCATTGTAGATTGTCTTTTCGGAGTCTAGTTTGACCCCTGGCTCCTTACAAGCCTGACAGATATTACAGGGTTCCAGACTCACATAAATTCCTTTTTAAAAACCCTGCTGCAGATCCAGAAACTATTTCACAGGGTCCAAAGGGAGTTAAGGCCTCTACAACAAAAAACCCAACCCCCTCTGAGAGAGATTCAAGGGCACTGAATAGATGGGGAAAAAAGGTTTACACATCTGCAACTTTGGGTATAAGGGCCTTAAACTGTCAGTTTCATATGCTCAAGTATCAGCAACATATCATGGCATTGCTTAAACAGAAAATGATGTTAAACTCTGAATGTGCAGAAAACAAGGAAATGCAGGATTTACTGCATGCAGCTGATTAAGTTGGAAAGCATACTTTACAATGTGGTTTTGATTCTTTGGAGGCCTCCTGCAGGGCCGCAATTACAGGTTCTGTAATTAGGAGGCATGCTTGGTTAAAGGAACAAAATCTGCCTGATCATGTTAAAGTTAAATTACTAGATGCACCTTTACAGCATGATAGTTTGTTTGGTGTTAAAGAAAATGGAGGACAAAGCTAAATCTATGCAAACTGTTTTTTACAAGTACAGCCACATAGGTTTAGTAGACAGTAGCCTACAAAAAATTGGTCCTTTCCTGTGTCACAGACCTCAAAGAGGCAGTTCCAGACACCCTAAGGGCAGATCCCAGGCGCAAGGTTCTTATAGGTCAAAGAAATGGGGTGCTTCTACCTCCAAAGCTGGAGAAGATAAATCACAAACATACAGAAAACAGTCCCAATGACTTTCCCCTGCCTGCACCAAGCACTTACCTTCTGGCAGCACCCTTAGGGGGAAAATTAGCACTTTTTGCTCAAAACTGGCACATTATAACCCAGGACAAGTGGGTTCTAAATATAGTGTCACAGGGCTACAAATTCCATTTCCATACTCTGCCAAAGGCAAACGGCTGGCCAGATCTGCCATAAAATCAATGGGCAGAGGCACAAAAACAAGTCTCATCCCTCATGGACATGGCCATTCAGCAAGTACCAGAGCAAGAGCGGGGACAAGGATTTTACTCGACTGTTCCTGGTACCCAGAAAGGACAAGGCCTGGAGACCGATACTGGACCTATCTATTCTAAACTGCATTCTTAACAAATGTAAAATAAATTAAAAAATAAATAAATAAACACATTCCTGGATATTCCAAAATTCAAAATGTTAACTTTGCAGCAGCTTCTGCCCATGCTGGGCAAGAATGCTTGGCTTGTGACTTTAGACCTAAAAGAGGTATACCTGCATGTTCCAATCAGACAGTCGTGCAGAAGATACCTCAGATTTAAGGCGGGTTCAATGCATTACCAATTCTCTGCACTGCCCTTTGGCTTATCTACTGCGACCAGGGTCTTTACAAAGTGCCTGGCACCAGTAATTGCATTCTGCAGACAAAGAGGAATACAAATATATCCTTACTTGGACGACTGCCTAATTCAAGCAGAGAACAGGGACATTTTCTTCAACATCTGATGTTTGTGAACAGACTTCTAACATGCCTAGGGTACACAGTCAACAAAAGAAATCAAAACTAGTACCCTCTCAAGAGATAACATTCCTGGGTGTAAGCTTAAATACAGCTGCCCAGATGACTTATCTCACGCCAGACAAACAAAGGCAACTGACTACCTATTTCAAAATGTTGGCAACAAAAGCCCAGTTATCTGCAAGAAAAATTCTGCAGGCTTTGGGTTTCATGGCATCCTGCATCCTACTAGTACCATATGCAAGACTGCATATGAGGAAACTTCAATGGTACCTAAAAAGTGTTTGGACTCAACATTGCAACAGCCTGGAAACAATGATTACTCTCATTCCCTGCCTGCAACAGGAGTTTCGATGGTGGGCAAAGGCTTGTCACCAGAACAAGGGACAGCCATTCACATTACCCCCAGCTAGGCAGACACTAACAACGGATGCATCAGATTATGCCTGGGGAGCCCACATGGCAGGAAGAGGCATTCAGGGCACATGGTCCTCAAACCAAATGCAGCTACATATCAATCAAAAAGAGATGCTAGCTGTTCAAAATGCCCTGACAGCCTTCAAGGACCTACTTCATCCGGGACAACTACTGATAAAGACAGACAATACCACAATCATGTGGTATATAAACAAGCAGGGTGCACACATTCTTACCCCCTTTGCAAACTAGCCATGACATTGTGGGACACAACTCTACTTACCAAGTACATCTGCAGGCACAATTCCTGCCAGGAAAGGAAAATACTCTGGCAGACGTACTAAGCAGAAACCTCATGGATCCACACGAGTGGAAGCTGGATCCACAAGTCTTCAGCATGATAACAAGGAAATGGGGATTCCCGGACATAGATCTATTTGCCTCCCCTCACAACTACCAACTAAGAAGATTCTGCACAAGGACTTATCACAGACAAGCATGGAAAGTGGACGCCCTATCTTTCAGCTGGAAAAACCTATCAGTATATGCCTTTCCTCCACTGCCTCTCCTCCCCAAGGTACTCCTAAAGGTCAGACAGGAGAAGCCAAAGATGGCACTGATTGCCCCAGACTGGCCACGCCAGTACTGGCATCCTATCCTAAGGAACTTGTCTCTATGCCCAGCTTGGACCTTACCTCAAATACCTCTTCTACTGTCCCAGCATAACAATCAGATCATGCACAGCCAACTCAGGACATTAAACCTGCAGCATGGCGGATAATGTAGTAATACAAAAAACACCTCTCAGTAAAGCTGTGATGGATGTCATTCTGGAAGCCAGAAGGCGTAGCACTAGAAAGTCTTATGCTGGAAAATGGAAGAGATTCTGTGCTTGGAACCAGGCACAAGGAACTGATACAGCTGTACCAAATATTCCTCAGATTTTGCAAAACTTAACTGAGATGCTGGACAAAGGCCTGTCTTTTTCATCAATTAAAATTCATGCCTCTGCCATTTCGGCTCATTACAATACAGAGCCACCAATTTTTTCTCATCCTTTATTAAAACAGTACCTCAGACGAGCCAAAAATCTAAGGCTACCAAGGAGATTACCAGTGCCTGCATGGGACCTCAACTATGTCTTGGAAAAGCTCACCCTGCCTCTTTTTGAACCAGCTGCTACTGCTGATATAAAGTTTTTATATTGGAAAACAGCTCTGCTCCTAGCAATTACTTCTGCTAGACGAGTATCGGAGCTACAGGCGCTCATGGCTGTGGAACCTTTTATCATTTTTTGTCCAGACAGGGTCTCTCTGAGGACAAACCCAACATTTATGCCTAAAGTGGTGTCCACTGTGGCACGTAACCAAGCAATTCATCTGCCAACTTTTTATCCAAACCCACAGAACAAGGGGGAGAGAATTCTGCATTCCTTGGATGTACACAGACAGCTTAGATTCTACTTAGAACCAAAACTTTCAGGAAGACAGAGCAATTACTAGTGGCATATGCTGCAGGATTACAAGGAAAGGCTACTATTTCCAAATGGATAGGCCAATGCATCCATTTCTGCTATTTACACCATGGCAAGACATAAGGGCATTAGGCCACATTCCACCAGAGCTGCAGCCACTTCAGCAGCCTTTCTCGGGGGAGTACCAACCAGAGACATTTCAGAGGTGGCTACTTGGAGTTCAGTGCACAGCTTTACAAAGCATGATCATCTGCCACTCTACTCTAAATCCAGAGCAGACTTTGCCACTGCAGTTCTGCAGGGCCTTATAGCCGCTCCTAATGCTGTTTAGCTCCAGCCGCCCAACCACAGCTTTGGGACTCTACCCAAATGTAATGACTGCAACAGTGAAACATGAAGAACATAGTACAGTTGTGTACACTTAACATTAATGTAGATGCTTGAGTGTATTCGCTGTTGCAGTCCAGGTTACCCACCCGCCATCCCCCTTTCTTCTTGGATCTTAACTTTCCTTCTCTGTTTTATACAACCTATGTGGTGTATTTGCTTATAGATGAAGGTAAAATTTTTATTGGTACATTTATTGATATATATGTATATGTGTATATATATATATATATATATATATATATATATATATATATATGTATATGTATGTATGTATATATAAAGTTTGGCTACCCTTTCAGGGGGCACCTGACATCTGGGGCAAGAAAAACCGAAGAAAATGGCGTCGGCTGCTTCTTTTATACCCCTGATGACCTGACGTCAGGGAAGGGGTGACAGCAACTGACGCAGGACCCAAGACTTTGGAATTCAGGCCAGCTGAGGGCAACCTGCCAGCAGGATTACCCAAATGTAATGACTGCAACAGTGAATACACTCGAACATCTACATTTATGGTAAGTGTACACAACTGTACTTACTTTATTGTATATCATGTCAGTTTTGCCTGTACTACTTCCTTTGGAGCTTTTCTCCCTGGCCCTCTGCTGAAACTGGACATGTATCCAGTCGGACTATCCTGGTCAACAAATGTAAAATAAAATAAAAATAAATAAAATAATGTTATTTCGGAGGTTGTTCCAGAGTTTAGCTATGGCATAAATGAAGTATGCAATCCCATAGTTCAGGGCACCAGTTGTGTCTTAGGGATTCATGGGCTTTCCAGAATGAGCTCGACAAACTTAATCTGACTGAAGGTGAGTACCTTTTAGAGACCTTGGATATTGAGGCACTTTATACTAAACCCCCCAATTAGAAGGACTAAAACTAACCCACCATTTTCTGTACAGTGAAACAAGTATGAGTAACCCCTGGATTGGAAACAACCTATCGTCTCATCTCTTTAGTCCT
The DNA here is from genome assembly GCF_019279795.1 of Protopterus annectens. Classification (NCBI taxonomy): domain Eukaryota; kingdom Metazoa; phylum Chordata; order Ceratodontiformes; family Protopteridae; genus Protopterus; species Protopterus annectens. The sequence goes on from NC_056732.1 coordinate 1,870,903,121, forward strand.
TGACAGTAATTTCTTCCACTTTTTGGCCAGATTTTCCAGTAACAAAAAGGATTAGCCATGTAGTCCAAGACGGTCCCAGGTTATGCTAATATAGTGCTCAGCACTTGGGAAAAGTGACACCCTCTCCACCATCCCTTGCTTTAGTAACATTACATTGTATCATTGCTATATCGACAATATATTTTTTGTGTGGAAGGGAAGTAAATTAGAGCTTGAAAGCCTCCTCGTTGCATTTTCTGACAGTATTGACTTCTTGTCCTTCACAGTGGCTGGGATTGGCCACAAAGTTCAATATCTACCTGTTGAAATCTCTTGGGATACTGTAACTTTTTCCTTCCAGTCAGAATAGACACTTAGCTGAAACTATTTAGAGTTTAACATCCAACACCCCTTCTTCATGAAATTGAACATAGTGAAGGGACAATTCGTCAGATTGTCCCGCATTGTAAGCGAAGGCAGTGTATTTTGAAATGAATGCGCACACCACACCAACCTATTTCTCCAAAAAACTATCTGCCATCTCTGGTGAATAGGATCCTGACTGAGGTCAGCAACGTCAGACATACCAAGTTCCTGCGCACACCGAAACAGGGATTCCACATGAATCACATGAGCGCTCCTACGGCAGAGTTCTCCCTCGGTTTCCCAGTACCAATCTCTAGGAGCATGATTCCTGTCGGGAAGATTCTGGCCAGAAAATGGGACACCATTTACAGAAACCACAATCTCTCCAAGGCTCTAGGCACCCAACCCACCTTTAGTTTTTTTAAAAAAAAAGCAACACCCTAAGAATGAAATTCCAGTGACTAAGGGATCCCCCCTTTTTATTTCTGTTCAGCACTTTGGACTACCATCCTGCAGGCTGGGTTCCCCTGAGGGTATTGTGTCACTTGCAAACACATTCTACAAGGAAACCAATGCAAGTTTCTGCACAACGACTTTATAGTAATTTGTATAGGCACCTTCAATTGCAGCAGCACCAATATGGTATGTGCAAGTATCTTCACCAACTGCAATGCATTTTACATAGGTAAAATGTCCCAGAGGCTGGCAGACCGCATCAAAGAACATTGCAGAGCAATGAGGAACCGTGATCTCAACAATGCATTAGTGAAACACAGTACTACTTGCTGGTGATTTCAGAGTTTCAAATTCTTAGTATTAGAACAAGTCAAGCCTTTTGTCTCTGACAAGGACATGTTACTTAAAGTCCTTGAACTTACATGGCAACCGCTGCTTAATGCAGAAATCCCACCAGGACTCGAATATCTTAATATTTGGTGCACGTTACAGTAGTACAGGCATTAACAGACACACACCCCCACTGTGTCATGCTCCGATCTCTGCATTCTCAGTCTACACTGGTTAATTGCATGACTGGTCACTTTGATGGAAGATATACTTGTTTTAACTGCACAGTTGGCTGAAACCAAATAATCATTACTTAAATATTAAGTGATTGATATAACATAGGTATTTATTGAAAGCATGTGCATGTATTTAATGATTTCTGATGAAGTTCTTTTCACTATTAAAGAAAAAAAGCATGACAAACACAGTTCGGCCTTGTCTTTTTGCCTGTGGGTACAAGTGTTTGATAGTAAGTGATATATATATATATGTATATATATATATATATATATATATATATATATCTTTTTATATAAAATCTGGGTCTACTTCTCATCACAAAAGGTACTCTTTATTGAGCACCAGAAAGTTGACTCCACTTTTACAAAAGTGCAGTTCAACGAAAACACACTGTTATGAACCACGTGTAATGGAAATACAGCAACACTAACAAAAACACTGCAAGCACATTTTTACAGGGGGACTTGCACCCCTGCACTCCCCAGACCCCCGCTACTTATGTATACTACCTCCGAGGTCACACTACAGTAGGGAAAAGGGAAGAATACATGGGTTCGGACATTGACTCTACGATCTAAGTATATTTCCTTATTCTCACTGTACCGCAGTCTATATCAACAAGTTCCATCTGCAGTCTAGGTTCTCTTTCAATTGCAAATTTGAATAGCAATGAAAAAGCACCGCACCTGTTCTGTCAAAGGATTCCAGAACTGCCAACTGTTGTTTAGTTACATATGTTTTTTGACAGTTTTTATGAACTGCACATTTGTTAAAGTGGATTTGGCTTTTTGGTGTTGAGTGTACTTTCAGTTTTCGGTAGCGAGAAGTAGACCATATCCCTCTCTCTCTCTCTCTCATATATATATATACCTATAAGGCCCATATCCTACAAAAATTCACAGTTCTCTCACTATTGTCAGTGGTACTACAAAACTAAGGTCAACAGATCACATAAAATTCAAGCAGGAAAAATGCAGTAGAAATGTAATAAATGAGGCTCTGATCTTGCAGTAATTCACAATTCTGTCACTATTGTGAGTGGTACTATAAGTCTAAGACCCCAGACCAAATATAATTCAAACAAGAAAAATATGCAGTAGAAATGAACAAAATGATGCTCTGATCCTGCAGCAACTCACATTTCTTGCACTGCTGTGAGGGATAGTACAAAACTAAGGTCTCAGACCAAATTAGAAATGCAAACAGTTGACTTTGGTTAAAATAAGAAAAAAATGCAGAAAAGAACAATACACAATATATTGCACTGTGTACTAACTGAATGGGATGATTTGAAACCTTAATGGTTTGAGGTGTCCGTGCCAAGTAGAATTAGCACTGGCAGGTGGGAGGGAGAAATTCAAAAATCAGTGCAGTCAACAATAATGATACCTATAAGCTAAATTTAGTAAATAACCCATTTATATGGAGGCTGAAAGAATTCTTCTCCTACTGTCCCACCCAAAATGTTAAATCTAATTATATAATGCTACTTTTAAAATCCTTTAAAAAGTTTATTCTTAGATTTAAATGATATCAAAGTTGTATGTTCCTTATTTCCCCATAACATATACCCAGGAGATTATTTTCTTTACAGATTGTTGCAAAATGTCATTATTTGAACAAAAACATCTGATCTCTTCGCAACAAATATTGAAAGGCAATGAGTTAAAGTCCATCAATACTCTTATGGAAGAGAATGACCTTGACTCATCACTATGACTTGATTTACAAGAAGCTAGAAAATATATCGAAGATAAACTTGACTTAATTCCCCCCTTCATCTAAAAGTTTAATTCTTAAACTTATACAGTATTTGATTGTTTTTACTCAACAGAACAATTCAATTAAAGTTAGCTTTTCTCTGACATTAATAATTGTATCCCTTCAGATAAAGATAAATTAAACATTTTCCAGTCAGCTGGTAAAACTACTTCATCGCCTAAATGGAAAATATTTACCTGGAGATTTTTAAACAGATAATTTCTCACTCCATATAATATAAATAAGATATCTAAAGAAAACATACTTTGTTGGAGATGTAAGACGGTAGAAAATGCAGACTCGACATATATTTTATGATTGCTTTTGCTTAAAGAAATTTTGGGAAGATATTAACAAATTTTAGTAAGTAAAAAGTTATTCAACTCTCCATTCCAAACTGTGTAAAATCGAGTAAATATTCACTCCTTTGGTCTGTTTTATGCATTGCCAGGAAAGAAATTACAAAAAACTAGAAGTCTTCACAAATTCCCTTTTTTCAAAAATTTAAAGATCTTCTCGTGGAAGTATCTAAATTAGAAATGTTGACAATTACATTTAGATCTTCAAGGAATACAACAGTATGTAATCAGTGGAAGAGTATAAATGATTTATTAGAAAAATAATAAGTTGAATGTAATAATTGACTCTTATCCTTAGTTTTAACTGTATTATTTGATGGTAATATAATGAACATCAGTGTACATAGTTTATTGTTATCTTTGATCTTTTATGTCAATGCTTTTCTGTTTTTTATCTAATGTATCGTAAAATATGTTCAATTCTATTATTGTACGTTTCAGCAATGATTTTAATAAAACTTATTTTAGAAAAAAAGCACTGCAGAAAAAAAAATCAGTGCAGTCAAACAGCAGTTGTAAACTCAGAGAAATCAAAATGGAATTTAACAGATTCAAACCTTTTAATGCAGAAAATCCAAAAATCGATGCAACCAGGCAGCAGTTTGAAACTCATACGTCTTGTAGTTGGAGAGGAATGTATGTGAACACCTTAATACGAAAACTGTTTTTCAGCTCCTCCCACTAATTAGCCTGCTCTAATTCCTATTTACTCAATAAATGCTCAATGAATGTTACCAACAATTTTGACTCCAAAAAAAAAAAACTTTCAAGTAAAACAATATTTAAAATACAGCAAATTGTACTATAATAAGGCTAAAATCAAAATAAAAAAGTCCTTCTTCAAATAAAGACTCCCCAAATATAATTGGGGTGATTCCCTCTTGGCACAGGCAACAGTGTTTTTCCTTTCTTTTGAAACTGGCCAAGGGCAATTGCTATAAGCTTCCCACAGAGAGGACTTAACACGAGACCAGGATTATTTGATACACTCCAAAGTAAAAATGCTTCAGCGGACTGCTGGATGAAAGAGTTTTAAAATACCTTTTAGGCATTTTTTTTACTAAGGACGTACACCAGGTACTGATGGAGGCTAAGATACCTGCTATTAGAAAATCATGTATACGTAACTGGAAAAGATTTTCCAGTTTCTGCCATACTAAGAACCGGGAATGTTTTAAGGTACAGATACCTCTGGTTCTAGACTGTATTTGTGTTTATTATCATTGGGTCTTTCTTACTCTTATATCAAATTTCACTTTGCATCCATATCTCCTTGTCTGCCCTTGCATTGCCCATCAGCTTTGCCTTACCTTACATTAACAATTTGGACAGCGCAGTGGTGCAGCGGTAGAGTTGTTGCCTTACATCAAGAGGTTCTCTGGTTCGATTCTCGGCTGGGGTGGTTTCTGTGTGGAGTCTACATATCCTCCCTGCGTTCATGTGGGTTTCCTCTGGATGCTCCGGTTTCCTTCCACATTACAAAGACATGCATCTGGAGCATTTCTACCCGGGCCTCCTCTGAAAATTGGCTCATTCCAAGTCGGACTTTCCCGGTTAACAAATGTAAAATAAAATAAATAAATAAATAAAATAAACAAGTTTTTGAAAGTGATCTTGCATATCTATTTGACTAGAAAACTGGTGGCTCGTCCTTGAGATCTTAACTTGGTGCTAGAAGAACTTAACGCTTCTTCCATTTGAAACTCCTTAACAGGCTGATTAGTTACCCATAGCTCTCTGACCACTGCAAGAAGAGTATCTGAGTTATAGGCTGTTATGGTGAGCCACCCTTATCTCATTTTTTTACATGGATAGGGTGGCTTTGAGAACAAGTCCTTCACATATGCCTAAAGTGGTTTCTGAGTTTACTTTGAGTCAAGCAATACATCTCCCTGTATTCTTTTTAGAACCTAAAATAAGGAAGAAATATATATTTTTTTCCACTGCATGTCCATAAACAGCTCAGATACTACTTGGACAAAATAAAATCCTTCCGGAAGGCCAATCAGCTATTTATTTCCCATGAAGGTAAGAAAGCAGAACAACTAGTAATAAAACATACTGTTTCAAAATGCTTATCTTATGCTATTTCTTTGTTATTCTGACTATAACAAGTTACTTCTAAGCAGGGCTAAGGCCATCTCTACCAACGTTTTGCCTTCTGGAGCTTTTTGGAAGGTGATAAACACTATAAATGTCCTAAAGGCAGTAACTTGGTGGCTTGTACATACTTTTAGAAAACATTACAAACTGGATTCTTTTTCTAGGTCCAGAACAATTTTTCCTAGATCTGTCATCTAGGTTTCTTAATCTTTTTCCACTTTGCAAGTTTTCTAAGCTCTTGTAATCTACCCATACAGTTTAGCTGCTGCAACAGTGATCTATTAATAGTACACTTGAAGTAAACTTACCATAACAGTGGATGATCAACTAGATCAATGTTTCAGCAGGAATACACTTCCTTCATCTCCTTTTTTGGCCTATGTTTTTTGCCAGAGTGTGGATATTTATCTTTTTTTTTCCTGGCATTTTCCCTTTTCTCAGGGAACTAGCCTCTTTTACTGTTAACAAAGAAAGCTCTGAAGGATTTGGCACCAAAACCACTGAACTTATGCATCTCTCCTTGAGCCAATCAATGATTTGTATGCATGGAAGGTGCCATGAAGCTTTGAATACTGGTCAGTGATCATATCCTTAGCAGGATGTAACATAATATGCTCCTTACAGTACTGCAACAGTGATCTAGTCAGATATCTACTCTTTTATGGGAAGCTTACCTATACAACTGTACTTTTTTTGTGTGTGTGTTTTTATCATTTCACCTTCAGCTGTGTTTGATAAATCATATCATAAACTTAGTATAATGACTTCTGGAGGGGCACTCATTACAGCCGAGTGATGCCTCCAGGTGCATCTGCAGCTAACTTCTACTGATGCCAGTAGGCATCAAATATTGCTTGTACATGTTTGCCTCAATAATTCCAAAACTGTGCTATGTACAAGGTTTTAAAAGATTTATCTTAAAGCTTACACAATGGCAAACTCAACTGCATTAATATTTGACCACTGTCTAGTGCAGGTAAAGAGATATTAACAGTTGTTTTCATGATATTAATTTATATAGATGTAATTTTCACATTTTTCTAAATATCTCAACAACCAAGTAACACGGACAGAACTCCTTAGCCTCTTATGAAAGCTCCCAGCTAGACAAATAAAATGCTGCTGACAGTGTGTGTGTAACTTTATTGGTTGCTGATATATTGTAAATTTACAGACTATTACAAAAGTAATAGTTGCTGTGTGTACTGTGACTTATAAAATTCAGTTTAAGACCTACAACCTAAATAATGCAGTCACTATAAAAAGAGTTAGTGCTGAAGGGCTTGACATTTATACTTATTTCATAACCCCTCTGGTTCCAGAGATATAAACATTTGTTTGAAATGTGAGAAGATAATTTGATTCTTTCAAAAGGTTTAGGCTGCACCCTTTGGGAATTACAGTACAAAATTCCTGAGCTCCAATGGAGTAAATGAGTTAACTGTGCTATTCATTCGCATTTTTATTTGCAGGTTATGACATCCCATTGGACCATCTTTGGTTAAATATTATGAAGCATGAAGCATCAACTGACACTGAAGGAGGAACAACATTGCAGCAGAAAGAAATTTCTTGTACCGGTATGAGCAGTAAGTACATTATAACTGTCTGAGTATTTGCACTTACAGGTAAAGGTGAGTTAGCAGTTTGGGGGTGGAGCAGGATGGTGTGTTCCTACTTAGGATAGGTGTATCAGCCCTTTAGAAATATGAAAACCCTTTAGAAATATGAAAACATTCCAACAGAGTGCAGTAGTTGGGCCTAGACAGGTAAGAATCTTTTCTAAAAGTACTAAAAAAAAGTTTTTTGTAATCGTATGAGGTGGAATTAACTCCAGAAAGGAAGCTCCTGTTAAACAACCAAATCCAAGAACACCACATGCAGTATTATAGATTTAAGCCTTTATTTCGCAAGTAGCTTTTTGGCCACAGCAACACACATACTTCATCAGAATAAAACAGCGTTAGCAAGGCTTGTTTTTACCAGACTGTGGAGTGGTGATTCATCACTGGAACAAAGCAGAAATTCCCTAAGACTCCAAGAGCAGAATAAGTTATTTCTTACATTTATTTCATTGAATTGCACTTCTTAACCCTTATAATTGTGGTATACAGCTAATATGCTACATTTTGCACTGTTATAAAGCTTTTTTTTACTGTTTCACTGCATTTGTGTACTGTTTTATACTGTTTTAACTGTATTTTTCATTGCTAGATAGTGTTTCATTACTGTAATTGCATTTTTACTGAATTACTTAACTGTAAACTGCTTTTTCATACTGAGAGTTGTATTTTCTGTTTGTGAGTGCTCTATATGGGCTTTTCTGTGCATTTATTGTGAGGTTTCTGTGTTCTAGTCAGGTAGCATAGTCTGGATAGAGGCCTGCAGGTCTGGTACTTGGTAGCTTTACAGTTGCCGTCCCTACTGTAAATTTGATCTGGATCACTCCTCCCAGTCTGGTGTCATTAGCTCATTCTACCTAATACAGAGAGAACATTTGAGAAGGCCAACCCACTTAGGTTCTTAACCTTGAATTATCTTCTGTTCCTCCTTTCTCCCTTTGCTCGATTATCCTTGTGTTGTGACTGTCTGTGCTTCTCAGCTAAGTATATTTTTTGGCACTTTTTAACTGTTTAGAGTTGAATAAAACAATAATTGAATTCAGTTCAGAATAAAGTTCAAATAAACTGCATTTATTTAAATTGTATTTGCTTTAATATTGCTACACACTCAAGTGGGCTAGATTGCACTGCACTTGAATTGTTTTAGTGCTGTTTTAGCTGCTTTTCTGTAAAAGTTCTAAGCTTGTTTCCTGCCTTTCCTGTAACTAGTCTAGTCCACATACAGATTTGCTGTATCCAGGACTATTTGTAAGCTTCTGAGCCCCCCCAAGCCTTTCTGTGTTGGAGGGATGCTTTCTAGCTTGTCAGTGGGAGTGGTATGCACTAGGTAGCCTATCTACCACAAGAGAAGTGGTGTCTGGCCCAGAAATTGTAGTTTATTGGCTGTTTGGGCATTTTTTTCCATCTCTTTCAACTTTCTGGTTTAAAAGCCCATATTTGCACTTGTTACCTGCCTTTTCTGTAACTAGTCTACTCAGGATACAGATTTCTTGAATCCAGGACTGTTTGTAAGCTTGTGAGCAGTGCCAAAGTCTGCTCTTCAAATTTTCCCATAGATCTGCTAGTTGTCTCCTATCCTGCACTTTTACTAGCTTATTAGTCTAGCACTTAACCAGACTTCTTGTAGCACAGCACTAAACGTTCTACAAGGAAACCGCTCCAGTATATATTATTAATGCCCACCCCTCCAGCCATGTCTAAAGTTCAGTTCTCTGTGCTTTCTCCTACTAATCTGGTGAACTTTTACATCCTGAGGCAATGTAGCAACTGCCTCATGTACACTGACAACCCTCTCCTCTTACCTCCCAACACTCGGACTTGCGAGAGATGCACTTATATATCCAAATTGGAAGCCATGCACACTCCAGACAAGACCGGAATGCTGGTCAAGAGGAGAAGGTCAACACTTGCACCACACTACACCACACCACATGGAACACGTAGCCCTCCAGAACACACACCAGCACTGTCTTCACATAAAAACACAAACCATACACCCACCTTCGTGGAGGCTCTCAATAGAAATCTACCCAAATAGCAGAGACCTCCAAGGCAGAAATGCACTCGACCACCACAACACAACACTAATCATGAGACACATAACTCTCCTAAACAGTGTGCCACTCAACCAAAGCCCCTAAGGCAAAACAGCATGCTCAACACACTAGTCATAGGTGACTCTATAGTGAGGCACACTGATGTCCCACTCACTAAGTTGAATAAGGAGAAAATAACAGTCAACTGCCTGTCAGGTGTCAGGATCTGCCACATAATGCATGCACTCAGGTCCCTCAACAACAGGTACAAATATGACTCTGTCATTGTACATGTGAATGAACTGAGATGTACTTCCCTGCAGTACATGAAAAGAGACATGGAGGAGCTCTCGGAATATGTATCCCAGGCAGGTATGACCCTAGCCCTGTGCAGCATCCTATCATCACCCAGAATGATACAACAGTACAAGCAGAAAATGACTGATTTCAACAATCAGCTAAGTTTCTGGTGTCATTCTAAGTGAATCCAGTATCTGTTTCCCTGGGATGACATGATTGACAGACTTCGATGCTTTGCCAGAGATGGCCTGCATCTGTCACCCTTGGGCTTCCACATACTGGCCAAGGCTCTTGCCACCCCTGTAGTGCCTTTTTTAGGTGGTGTTCCAAAGACCAAATTAGGGGGTCCAGCATCTGTCTGCGAAACAAGGATCCGAACCAGCGTAGTTTTTCTTACAAAGAGTTGGTGTAGCGATGGGTTCCCCATGTGGCGCCAGTATAGCCAACTTAGTTATGGCTTACTGGGAAACTGAATATGTATTTAATAATCCCATCATTAAAGACCAGATAATATACTGCACTCGCTATCTGGAGGATATTTTCATTCTTATTAATGGCAATAACGACATGAGTAACACCACGGTACAAGCATTTAATGATTCTACACATTTTCTATGCTTCACTGCGACTTTTGACACAGAGGCAATAGCTTTTTTGGATATCTGGCTATCTAAAAATAGAGCAGAAGGTAGTCTTGCGGCTACAATTTATAGAAAAAGAACATATTCAAATTTATTCTTACATTTTACAAGCTGCCATCCTTACCACCAGAAGCGCTCGGTTATTAAAGGCCAGTTGGTGAGAGCTGCTCGCATTGTCAGTCGAGACAATGATTTTTTAGAAGAATGCCAAGTCTTAAAAGCTATGTTCTTACATAGAGGTTATCCAGTTAATCTGTTGGATGATATGATTTGTGAAGTTCAAAGTAAAAGACTTAACGGTACTTACTAGCGTTTATTACGTATTAAAAATACATCTATTATAAACACATCCATTGAGCTTACCAATGCCTCTGTGAACTTGGCAGAAGTGAGTATAGTTAATAAAGATTAACTCACTCCTGGTTTTATAACTACATTTAACATATATAGCCAATTTTGTGTAGACATTATTAAGAAAAACTGGGGCCTTTTCTGCACCAACTCTAATATTTGTGCTAAGATGGGTAATAGACCCAATGTCATCTATAGAAAGGGTCACAACTTGAAAAACTTACTTGAACAGCAACGTTTTACCCCTCCTAAAATTACAGGCATGTTTAAATGCAAAAATTGCAATTTCTGTAAATTTGTGGACAATGCATACTCATTGAAGGTCAGCGATTACAATATTAAATTTAAAGCTAAATTTAATTGCAATACTAGGATGGTGGTATACATAGCGAAGTGTCAGAAATGCCCAGCATTTTATGTGGGCAAAACGGAGCGGCATCTCCGCGAAAGGATATATGAACACCAATACGCTGTAGGGAAATTAAAGTTAGAGAATGCTTTAGCCAAACACGTTCAACAGTATAATGACCACAGTTTTAGATACATGGTAATTGACCATGTAAACTTGGACACAAGAGGGGGTCCAGCTCCATTGAAACTAGAGGAGCTTGAATTACAATGGCAGATTAAGCTGAATGCCTACAATTTTCCAGGGCTTAATGACACTTGCTCCATCAGTAGTGTACTAAAATTGAAAAGTTTGAAACGTTAAGGTCGAGACATATAGACATATATTTACTTTTACTTTTATTTTTATATTTATATTCCTTACATACACTTTATATATATATATATATATATATATATATATATATATATATTTATATTTTTCTGTATGTTCCTAGACATTGTGTATACTTTTATTAAGTATACCTTTTGTTATGTTTGTATTTTATGTGGCTAAAAGCTACCCAATGGATTTGATGTTTAGCAGTAATAGCCTTTAGGTTTTAGGTTTTTGTAATGGATTTCTAAGCAGGTACCTTTAAAAGTTGAGTGGCGGGTCTCACTTGATTAGCAGCACATGATGCATGTTATGCTATATATTGGAACCTGTAATTATTTTTAACTTGTTTCTGAAGAAGTTAGCTGATACTAGCTAACGAAAAGTGCTTAAAATAAATGTTGTCATTATATTTTGCTACACTGGTTCAGATCCTTGTTTCGCCAGTATGTGGTGCTATTTTCCAAGTTATTTTGTTTGTTTCTTAGTTTGTTATGGGATGACATAATTGACCGACCTCAATGCTTTGTCAGAGATGGCCTGCATCTGTCACCCCTGGGCTTCCGGATACTGGCCAAGGCTCTTGCCACCCCTATAGTGCCTTTTTAGGTGGTATTCCAAAGACCAAAATTACCACCATAACATCTACAAACAAATGCAATCTGAGGGTCATGCTTCTCAACGCTAGAAATCTAAATCTCAAAATGCACTCGCTCGAAGCACTGCTTAAGGTCGTAGCCTGCTATAGGTCCCCAACCATGTCCCAAGACTCGCACTCCACGTTTCTAAGCACCCTGGAGAATATTAGGGTCCAACCAAACACTGTTATACTGGGTGACTTCAACTACCCCTCCATTAACTGGGAAAACTACTCATGTACCAATACACTTGCCCAACATTTCCTGGAATTCATTAATTCCAGTGCCCTGGACCAGCTCATTATTACCCACACTGGAAGTAGCAACATCCTTGATCTGGTTATTACTAACATGGGAAACCATTGCTCTACACCAATAGCCAGCTCCTCCCTGGTTAGATCGAACCACAAACTAATCACCTTGGAAATCCACATCCCCCCCACAAAGGTAACCACCATGAAAAACTTCCCCAAAGCTAACTTTGGGCTCCTAAAAACAAAGGTGGCTAACTTCACGGTACCAATTCAAATGGAGAACAGTTGCATGACCGCCGACTCCTACACCAATGCATTGTACAAATACATACACAAATGCATGGATCTCACCATACCCAATAGAACCAAGATGCTCTCCTCCAAAAAAAAGGAAGCCAATCTGGTGGTCCCCTACCATAAACAAGCTCTACAACAGAAGGAGGAAACTGATGCAGAATAAGGTGAAGTCCCAAGCTTGGAAAAACTTCCTTATCAGCCTCAACAAAAAGTTGAGATCCCCCATCAAATCCTCTAAAGCTAGCTATGAAAACAGAATTGCAGTAGATAGTAAAGACAGCCACAAGGCCTTCTATAGTCATCTAAAGAATCTCCACGGCAATACCCAGATTTGCTCTGAGCTACTGCACAATGGTACCTCCTATACTGAGCCGACAGATATTGCCAGTATACTGGCCAACAGATTCAGTGCCAAATTACCCCCCCCCCAAGGACTAATCATAATACCAGTAGATTGCCAGGCACCCAGTTTTATTGCTGCACAGGTTAAAACAGCACTGTCCAAGGCCAAGAATACAGCTTCTATGGGACCTGACAATATCCCTGGCTGTGTTCTACATGAACAGAGTGAACTGGCACCTCACTTGTATGCCCTGTTCATTCACAGCCTCACCTCAGGCTTTGTCCCTACCGAATGGTGCACCGACTACAGACCCTGAGAACTATCGCCCCATTAGCCTGATGAGTCTGATGTGCAAAGCTAAGGAATGCATCATCATGGACCTCATAAACAAGGATATAGGGAATCTCCAAACTCTGGATCCCACACAGTTTGGTTTTGTGAAGGGTAGATCATGCCTGCTCAACCTGGTCGATTTCTTTGAGTCAATCACCAGAGCTGTGGATGAAGGCAAGGTGGTTCATACAGCCTACCTTAATCTGGCCAAGGCCTTTGAATATCATTCGCCACTCAGGAATTATAGAAAAACTCTCTAAGCTAGGCATCAACCCCTGTATCACTAGATGGGTTGCAAACTGGCTCTCAGATATAGCCCACAGTGTGAAAGTAACTGACTCCAAGTCAGACTGCCGACCCCACAGGGTACGGTCCTGGGTCGTCTCCTGTTTGGTATCTACTTCTCTGAAGTCCAGGCCAACATGAAGAGACTCTGGCTGACAAAGTTCACAGAATATCGCAAGTCGGGAGCTATTATTAACTCCCCAAGTGATGTTGACATCCTACAGAAAGGCCTCACTGAGACCAACGACTATTGTCAGAACCATGGTCTTAAGCTCAATGCTAAAAAATGAGTCGTTATCCCCTTTGGGAAAAAAACAGTTCCCATGAAATTACCACATCAATGGTAGTCCACTGAACACAGAAGATGTTAAAAGAGATCTGGGAACACAGGTTGACAGCAACCTCTCTTTTGACCACCACATTGCCACTGTGGTCAGAAAGTTCTTCTGTGTGGCACATCTCATTGCTAAGGGTTTTGCATCCAGGAAGAAAGAGGTCATTGTCTACCTCTACTCTTCCCTCATTAGGCCAATCATCGAGTACAATGCGCCATTTGGCATGTACCTCACTAGACACCTGCAACAACTGGAGAGGCCACAAAAGTACCTCACAAAGAAGATCGCAGGCCTTAAACACTTGTCATATATGGACAGACTCAAAAAACTCCAACTATTCTCCGTCTCATACTGCCTACCTAGAGGCGATCTCTGCTTGGCTTACAAAGCCATGTGTGACCCAGCTCTGTTAGAATTCTACATCTAAAGAAATCCCAATCCCTCTGCACCACATGCTCCAGAGACCTCAACCTCTATCACAATCAACAGAACGTGCTGGATGGACAGGTTCATAACCAGAGACTGCCCATGCTATGGAATAGACTTCCCATACATGTCAAGCAGAGAACCTCACTGCCCCTCTTCAAGAGAAATCTTGATGAGTGGATGGGAAATAGAAAATTCATCCCAGGATCACTCCAGTGTTTCTACTCGACAGATGCACTAGGAACTAAGGTCGGGTGGCATGATGCCAGGGTAATCCTATGGGCTAGGCTTGTAAAGGCTCCAGGGCCATTAGCCTAGTACACACCTATGAACCTTACTTGTATACTAATGTTTAAGAGGTAATTATGTCAAATAAAATAATTAATTAAAAAGGTACTGGTTGAAAATCTTCATAGAAATAAGCAAAGTAAGACCTGTATTTAAACATTGTATAAACAGCTGTGCCAGCAAGTATTAAATAAAACTTCAAGTGAGTTCTTTGAGAAGCATTTTAAAATTAGAAGAGGAACTGAAAAGCATGAAAAGGGCTATTTTGGAAGCGGATTTACTTACAACAGAGTCTAGATAAGAAGAGACGGCCTAGGGGGCTGTGCCTTAACAAGAAGCCTATGCGGACTAATATGGATGAAACCCTGATGGCTGAATGGTTTGATACCTTAGCCAATGCTACATACAACCTCATAAGACTGCTTCTCAAAAATGACCAGGCTAAACAGAAGGCAACTAAAGCTGTAATCTCAGAGCTGGAGACAGCTGTAGAAAATGAGAACCACAAAGACCTTGATGCGAGGTTTGACAAGGTTTGATTCTCTTTGGTGGAGGGTAAAACGCTTTGAACAGTCCATTAAAGAACATAAACTGAAGAAGAAGAAAAGGGATCCGGATGATAAGGATGACCCTAAAAGATTTAATAAAATGAAAAACAAGAATAAAGAAAGAGGATTTTTTAACTACAACAACATCTAGGCGTGGTAACAAGAGATTCAACAGTAGCTGCAAAAAGAAAAAAAAAAAAAAAAAAAAAACAGCAACCCCAGCAGGTTTTGTGAGAGGGAAATAGATGCAAAAAAATAGACGGAGGCATGACACAGATGGAACAAATTCCCTCACTGCCACCATCCTCATAGATATTCTTAGCTACCAGCACACTTTGCAGGCCCAACGAGGGGCAGGGTTACCAAAATCAGAGCCAGACCCAGAATCACAGAATGGACGAGAACCATCCAAGAGATTTGGTGGAGGAACACCTGAACCAGAACCAACACTAGATCCAAAACTGAGAGGACAACCAAGGCCAAAGACAGCACTGCTACCAAGAGCAGCATCTGTAACACCGAGACCCATATCACCAAGATTGACATTAACATGAGTACAGACATCAACCACAAAACCAACAGGACCAATACTGTTACAGGACCAACGTCACAGCTCCAGAGGAGGACAGTACTATCAGAGTCACCAGGAAGACCACCACTGCAATCCCCCAAAACTGTAAAGGGCACAAAAGAAATATCAGTTATCCCCAACCCCAGCCAGAGCCTCTCCAGAAGATTGGAGAACCAAGCAATGGACAGGAGTGAGGGAAATGAAATACTTTGGGGAGCCCAATTACACCACAGGACCCAGAACCAGACTGAGAAACCAACCATGCTATTAATTTACCCTGCTGCGTGGAATCAGTCCAAAAAGGAACTTACTGACATTGAGATTAATGTGCTTTTGACGGGATTAACTTTTGTTCCCCACTGCTGGTCTGACACAGCACAGGTACTGGTTGATTTAAAATCCTACATCAGTAAATTGAATCTGAAAGTTTTGTACCATGGCAAATCTGATACCACTGAGAAAAAAAACTATGGAAGAAACATTAAAAAGAACCAGTAATTATAGTAAGAAATGCCTGGGCAAATTCACCTATTAAATTCCAAGATGCTTTAATCAGATTTGACAATGACTACTCCTCAGCTGTGGTGTATAAAAGAAGAGAATTCCTTCCTTTGATAAAGGGTTTAAAAAAGAAGCAGCTGAAAACACATCTCTTACTCCCAGCAAGACTGATTTTTTTTTCCCTCAGAAGGCATAAAAATATTTGAAACTGAGGAATCAGCAACAAAATACTTGTTCAACAACAATGTTCTATCTCAGGTAGCAGCAATGGACTGGACTAATAGTACTTCTAAAAGGATTGCTGAAAAAATGGTTGGAAAGTTCTAGAACAAAAGAAAAAAACTGAAAGACAAATAATTTTTGATATATATATATATATATATATATATATATATATATATATATATATATATATATATATATATATATATAATATAATATATATAAATAAACTTAAAAGTCAAGATAAAATGTTAAAGTTAAGCTTTCCTCTATAGGAACTATCGACTAAGTCAGGTACTTCTTTCAGTTATAAATTTCATCTTTTATAAATGTAACTAATACCATTTAAAAACATTTATAATTAAATCATTGATAGCCTTCATAACATTTCAGTTTTTAAGTTTAATTTTGATTTATGCAGTCAGTTTATTGACTTCACTATATATGTATTAAAATAGCTTGACTGCTGAGTGATAGATACTCTATAGCTATGCTTGGGGCTATCTGTGTTGTTTGATGCAGCTGTGGAGCCATTGGACTGCCAGGGAGATGAGCTTTGCATACCTGGATGAGTGGTCCGTATGTGCTTTAGACCTGGCTGGTTTGTAGTGGTCTGTGACTTTGATTTGTCATCTGGACTGGGGGTTTCACTTTAAACGTATTGTACACTGTGAATGTTCTGCCTTTTAGTGCTGGATCCTTGGTGAGTTGAGTGTATTAAGATTTGTAAATTTGCTCAGTTTTGTGCAAACTGTGCTACCCACTGTGTGTTGATTGCACATATATTGCATTGGTACAGTGAGTCCGATCATTCATGCTTATTTTGATACACCAGCATGAGCCTTACATTGTTTTAGACAACTTAGAGGCATTTCTTTTCCCACTGAGCCACAGGATGATTATTTCATCTCTTAGAGATGCAGTCACGCTAATTCACATCAGGATTACACTGCAAACTCTTACTGTTCATTTCTGGTGCCTTTTGAATGTTCTTAGCCTTAAGTTCAAAGGGAGATGGTGGAAAGTTAAAATATACGTATGCCTGGTAGCATGTCAATTAAATTAAATAAGCTTCCCCTCCATTACACAAGTTTGCAAGAAAAGATTTGACTAAGTTCCTCCACATTGTTTTATTTACTTGAAGAAGTTGTCAGTAAATAACATATTATTCCGGCTGGGACTGTGACTATGTGTAGTCGCTGCTTGTAAAATGCCTGATCTGCAAGTAAATCGTAAGTAGTGATGCCTTTCAATTATATTAAGCCTAAACAAAGGGGAGAGAAAGGGAAGAATGAGAGGAAAGAGAAGCTGTAGAAAATATTAGAGACAAGTAGCATTACTGGAATACGGTATAGTAATGGGGGGGCTGTTATGAATAAGGGAGTTTGCTGAAACGCAAGGCAGTATTAAAAAGAAATACCTTTGTCATATTTACCTCAAAACAGAATTATTAAAGAAAATATTTTAAACATACTAAGAAAGCAATGTGTCTAATTAAGCGACTTGGATTATATAGATATAACAGGTCGCTTTTTCCTAGTAACAGATGCTTAAGAATGTTTTAATGTTAAAAGCGTAACAAAGGCCCATTACTTTGTCTATGAAGTCCCTAATCTTTAAACAGTTATTTTGAGGATATGAGATTGGCATTATATTTGTTTATGTTTTCCTTTTTTAAAATAAATGTTAAAACGGTACGAGTTTTTTTTTTTTTTTTTTCTTGTCTGTGACTCTGAGATGCAAGACAGTTTTTTTCTCTTCTAGTGATATTAGACTGAAATAAATATGTGTGTTGTGTGTCAAGACAAGTAAGGCTATCTTTCTCAAAATGTACTGTTAGACCATTCACAACTTCATCGCAATCATTTAATGTTGCAGAACTATTTCTTGCAACTGAAATGTAAGTTACTTCCTGGCATTTATTATATAAAACATAAAAGGGAAATCGTCTAACCTTTTAAAGTCCAGGAGAACAATCAAACCGTTAATTATCCATTGATTATTACTTCCCATTTAAGGTTTTAAAATTTT
>NC_056732.1:1870921960-1871030892 GCF_019279795.1 Protopterus annectens
GAACTTCACAATATTATTCAGTCTAACATTCAAAGCGGAGGCAGTCACATACAAGTCCGTCGACACTCTGGTGGAAGCAGATGAAGCGGTTAATTATCCAACAGAATTTTTGAATTCACTCTGGATTATACCAGGGATGCCAACGCCTTACGTACTGCACCTCTGAAAATCAAGCGTGCCAATTATCATGTTGCGAAATATCAACCAGCCAAAGCTTTGCAGTTGTACGCCAGTGCACCAGTTAAAAATTAATGAGCAGCACATCATTGGAAGCAACAATCTTGACAGGACCTTTAAAGGGTTGAAGAAGTCCTCATCGCCTCGTGATTCGTATGAGATTCCAACAGATATGCCATTTTTAATTTAAGAGATTGCAATTCCCAATTCAATTGGCATTTGCAATCACCATCCAACAGCAAGCTCAGGGCCAATCTCTTTAGGGGTATCGCGGTTTAGATCTACACCGTGATTGCTTCTCACATGGACAATTATATGTTGCGTGTTCTAGAGTTACGTGGGTAAAACCAGGCAATCTCTATATCTCCACAGACAATGGGAACAACAAAAATATTGTATTCCCACAAGCATTGTAGGAAATTAAACATATTAGAACACGATAAACTTTGTCTTTTCTTTCTTTTGATTTAACCAGACTGAGCCACAGCAATAGCGTGGCTTGAATTACAACAATATATATATATATATATATATATATATATATATATATATATATGTGTGTGTGTGTGTGTGTGTGAAATATATATATATATATATATATATATATATATATATATATATATATTTATTTGTATGTATATATATGTGTATATATATATATATATATATATATATTTATTTCAGACACACACACACATATATATATATATATATATATATATATATATATATATATATATATATATATACATATGTATTTATATGTATATATATATATATATATATATATATATATATATATATATATATATATTTATTTATTTATATATATATATATATATTTATTTATATATATGTATATATATTTGTATGTGTGTTTATACATACATATATATATATATATATATATATATATATATATATATATATATATATATATATAGGTATACTTGATAACGCCGAATGCTCGGAAGAACAACAACTAAATATCCAACACCGGAAGATTGACAACGGAGAAGAAGTTGAAAATCCCGACGCTGAGAGCACCGACATGTTAAGGTAAGTGTGAGATGGCGACGGATGTTAGGGTCAGGGTGCGGGTAAAGTAAGTATGCAATAGTCACAGAAGTAAGGGTTAGGGTCGGATGAAGTGAGTTAGGGTTAGTGTGTGGTAATTTAAGTGTGCAATAGTGACGGACCTTATGGTTAGGGTTTGGGTTAAGGTTAGTGCATAGATAGTTTTGTATGTAAGGTTTAGTGTAGGTTTGTAAGGTTGTTGGTGTGCTTGTGTTGTGTGTGTGTTTTTCGGAACAGGTATTTGTTTTGTTGATTGTCGGGATTGTGTTTTTTCGGGCATGTGAAGCTATTCTTCAGGAGTGATTTTCACGGATTTCAGGGAGATTCTGACCTGTCATTTCAACATTCATTTAAAAATATATAAATCAACTTAAAATGCTCGCAATCATCATCATAATCAACATCTGTTAAACAGATTATCACAGAGACAAGACTCATCTTTGTAATATAATCAGATTGTTCCATGACTACAGGACATGTGCCCTTATCAGCTTTCATGATTCTTAGGAGTTTTGTCTTTGCTGAGTTCATCCAGGCTTTCCTTTTTCTTGTTTGGACAAATTGAACCATTGAAGCATTTCTGATTGTTTATTCCAGAGAGGAGGTCCCAGATATCCAGAACACAAATCTGTAGATGTGTGTGTTGTCCAGATTTTCCAGCAACAAAAAGAAGTAGCCATAGAGTCCAAGATGGCCCGAGCTTATGATGATATAGTGCTCAGCATTTGGGAAACTGACACCCTTGCCACTCTCCCTGGCTTTAGCAAACTGCATTGCTATATAGAAGATACATTTTTTTGCATGAAAGGGAACTAAATTGGAGCTAGAAAACTTCCTCATTGCTTAATCTGACAGTACTGCCTTCTTGTCCTTCATGGTGGCTGGGATTCCCCGCAAAGTTCAATTCCTAGATGTCAAAATCTCTTTGGACACTGTAACTTAGTCCTTACAATGTAACGTACATAGAAAGGACACTTACCAGAAGACCTATTTAGAGTTTAATAACCAACAATCCTTCTTCATGAAATCAAACGTAGTTCTCCAAAGAAACTATCTGCCAACTCTGGTGAAAAGGATCCTTACCGAGGTCAGCAATGCCAGACATATCAAGCTGCTGGCAGTACTGAAACAGGGATTCTACATGAATCCCACGTGCACTCCTATGGCTTAGTTCACCCTCAGTTTCCCACTACCAATCTCCAGGGACATGATTCCCATCAGGGAGATTCTGACCAGAAACTGGGACATCATTCGCAGCAACCACAATCTCTCCAGGGCTGTAGGCACCCAACCCACCTTTAATTTAAAAAAAAAAGCATCACCCTAAGAATGAAAATTCAGCAACTAAGGGATTCCCCTTTTTCTTTCTTTCCAGCACTTGTGACTCCCATCCTGCAGGCTGGTCCCCTGTGGGTATTGTGTCATTCTACAAGGAAACCAATATAAGCATTGGCACAACAACTTTACAGCAATTTCTAAAGCACCTTCAATTGCAATAGCACCAGTATGGTATATGCAAGTATCTGCACCAACTGCAATGCATTTTGTGTAGGTAAAATGTCCCAGAGGCTGGCAGACCACATCAAAGAACACTGCGGAGCAACCAGGAAACCTTATCTCCGTAATGCATTAGTGAAGCACAGTACTCTTGCTGGGGATTTCAGAGTTTCAAATTCTTAGTACTAGAACAAGTAAAACCTTTTGTCGATGACCAGGACACGTTACTTGAAGTCCTAGAACTTATGCGGCAACTACCGCTTAATGCAGAAACCCCATCCGGAGTCAATGAAAATCTTAATATTAGGTGCATGTTATGGTGGCACAGGTATTAATAAACACTCCCCCACCATGGTGTGCTCCGACCTCTCCAGTGTCAGTCTATGCTGGTTAATTGCATAATTGGTCACTCTGATGTGCAGTTTAAACAAGTGTATCTTCCAGTTGGCTAAAACCAAATAGTCATCATTTAAATTTCTTTCTTTCATTTATTTAACATTTGTTTACTAAGAAAGTCCAACTTGGAATGAGCCAATTTTCAGCAGAGGTCCGGGAAGAAATGCTCCAAACACATGTCTTTGTAAAATGGGAAGACACAGGAGCACCCTGAGGAAACCCACATGAACAAAGGGAGAACATGCAGACTCCACACAGAAGGCAGCCCAGCTGAGAAATTACCAACATGGGAGATAGATGCTCCACACCAGTGGTCATCCCCTCATTGGTCAGGTCTGACCATAAGCAAATCACCCTTGACATCCACATCCCACCCCCCCAGTAAGGAAACCTGCTTAAAAAACTTCTCCAAAGCCAACTTCATGCTACTGATGTCAGAAGTGACAAATTTCATGGCACCCATGCAGACGGGATCTGAAAGTTCGACTGTAGAATCCTACACTAAGGCACTGTACGAGCACATCCACTTGTACATGAATCGTGCCATCCCAAATAGAACCAAGGTGCTCTTCTCCAAAAAAAGAAAGCCAATCTGGTGATTGCTATAAACAAACTATACAACAGAAGGAAGAAACTGTTGCAGAAAAGAGGAAAATCCCAGGATGCAAAAAACTCCCTCACCAGCCTAGGTAAGAAGCTGAGATCCCTCATAAAATCCTCAAAAGCTAGTTACGAAAATAAAATTGCCAAAGATTCCAAAGACCACCACAAGGCATTCTATAGTTATGTCAAGAATCTAAATGGCAATGCTCAGATCTGCTCTGAGCTGCAACAGGATGGCATTAAATATGTTGATCCCAAGGATATTGCCAATATCCTAGCAGATCGATTTAGTGCCAACTTCACCCCCCTCTCACCCCCTAAAGGGCCCATCTCAATACCAAAATATTGCCAAATTCCAGTAATCACGGCTACACAGGTAGAAACTGGACTCTCCAAAGCTAAGAATACAGCATCCTTGGGACCAGATGACATCCCAGGCTGTGTACTACATGAACTACAAAATGAACTGGCACCTCACCTAAGTGTCATGTTTAATCATAGCCTCACCTCAGGCTTCGTACCTACTGAGTGGTGCACAGCTACAGTTATCCCACTCCACAAGGGGAATCCACCTTAGATCCCGGGAACTACCATCCCATCAGTCTGACAAGCCTGATCTGCAAGGGCGTGGAACGCATTATCATGGAACTTATAAACAAAGACATTGGCAACCTTCAAACACTGGACCCCATCCAGTTTGGGTTTGTGAAGGGCCGATCTTGTCTCCTGAATCTGATTGACTTCTTCGGATCAGTCTCCAGAGCTGTGGACGAGGGTAAGGCGGTCCACACAGCCTATCTGGACCTCGCCAAGGCCTTCAACACCATCCCCCACTCTGGAATCATAGATTAACTTACTAAGCTGGGCATAAATCCCTACGTCACTCATTGGGTTGCCAACTGGCTTACTGACCGAACCCAGACTGTAAAAGTAGCCGACTCCAAATCCAGCTCCAGACAAGTGACAAGTGGAGTACCTCAGGGTTCAGTCCTGGGACCACTCTTGTTTGGCATCTACTTCTCTGAAGTACAGGCCAACACTAAGGGACTCTGGCTAACAAAGTTTGCAGATGACTGCAAACTGGGAGCCATTATTGAATATTTGTGGATATCCTACAAAAGGGCCTTACAGAAACAGATGCCTGGTGCCAGAGCCATGGGCTCAAGCTTAATGCCAAGAAATGTGTAGTTATCCCCTTTGGAAAAAAACATGTACCCATTAATTACTACATAGGTGGCAGTACACTAAACATCGAAGTGTGATGAGAGACTTAGGGACACAGGTGGACAGTGGTCTTACTTTTGATAACCACATCGCCACAACAGTCAGGAAATCCTTCTATGTGGCACACCTCATCACTAAGGGCTTTTCATCCGGAAAAAAGGAGGTCATTGTCCCATTGTACTCATCCCTCATTAGACCCATTATAGAGTATAATGCCCCATTTGGGTATGTACCTCACAAGACATCTGCAACAGCTGGAAAGGCCACAGAAATACCTCACTAAAAGAATTACAGGCCTAAAGCAGATGCCATACGCTGACTGTCTAAAAAAACTCCAGCTATACTCTGTGGCATATCGTCTACTCAGAGGTGATATCTGCTTAACATACAAGGCCATGTCAAACCCTGAGCTGTTGGACATTCTCCACTTAAAGAAATCCCAGTCCCTCAGAGCCTCATGCTCCAGGGATCTAAACCTTGTCATCACAATGAACAAAACATGCTGGAGGGATAGGTTCCTGACCCAGAGACTCTCCATACTCTGGAATAGACTTACCCATACATGTCAAGCAGAGCGTCTCCTTGACCCTCTTCAAAAGGGACCTTGATGATTGGATGGGAGATAGGAAATTCACCCCGGAGATCATGTCAGTCGCCCTGCTAGACAGGGTTCCAGAGAAGTAAATATTGTGGGAAGAAATATCCAGGGAATTGTTATGGCTAGGCTTGTATAGGCCCTAGGGCCGATAGCCTAGTACCAACCTATGAACCTATGAATACTGCTGCATGAAAATAGAAAGATATAGAGTAGATGTGAAAAATTTTACCATAACCATAGATGTCCTTCTCTTTCCTGTTGCAGTATGCTATCATACCCTCCTACCCCCTGAAGAAGAAAAAAGAACTTTGGTGGATGATTCAGGACTTGTGCCGCTATCCTGGGTCTGGGGTCCAACTGGGGCATTCAGTTCTGAGGAAGGTACATGCAGACATTATTTTTATGGCCCACGCACCCTATGGCCAATGTCAGATGTCCCACATACCTTGCAGTGAGTAAAGCTTTTGTATACTGGCCGGCCATTCGTGTTGCTAGGTGGAGGCTAATCCTAAAGGTTATGAATATTGCAGCATGGAAGAGGACATATATGGTTTCACACCACTGTTTTATTTTACTTTTCAGCTTCTTTGGCATTTTTCTTTCATGCACTGCACCTGACACACTAACTGTTGGCTGCAACCCCTCTGATTCTAGCTTTGACCTCCTCATTCAGACTTCACTTCTTCTCAACAGCTTATTTTAGATACTTGAAGCTGTTAACCTATTCCTCTATTTTCTCTCTTTCTCAGTTCTCAGTTTCTACTGATTCTCCCTTTTTCTGCCATTATAACTATCTTATCTGTACTCAGTTTCATCCTATGTGTTGCAGTTTTGCATTATGTTCCCCTACTCTGTGCTGCAGTTCTTGCTCAGTGCCTGCATGTTATGCCCCATCATCTACATACAGCAACTTTGTTGATCTGTTCCCTCCCACCTTTTTCTAATGTAGTCCATCACCAGAATGAACAGCAGTGGGCTCAAAGCTGAGCCCTGGTGTACAGCCACCCCCACTGAGAAACCCCTCTGTCAGACCGAACTGTTCATACTTGAGTCATCGGGTCTTTGTACATAGCCTACACTAATTCTACCAATGTTTCTGGGACTTTAAACCACTGCAGGACTGTCCAAATCAGCTTTTTTGGGACCTTGGCTTATGCTTTTTCCATTTGTAGGAATGCCCAGTTGGACTCTTTCCTCGTTTCTAGCTTCCTTTCGAGTGTCTGTCTCATTGCCAACATTGGGTCAGTTGTGCTGCATCCTGGTCGGACTGTTAACTGCTTCTCCCCCATCTTAGTTTCTACTACTCTGCCTGTTCATTTATCAGTGTTTCTACTACTCTGCCTGTTCATTTATCAGTGTTTCTACCACTCTGCCTGTTCATTTATCAGTGTTTCTACTACTCTGCCTGTTCATTTATCAGTGTTTCTACTACTCTGCCTGTTCATTTATCAGTGTTTTTACTACTCTGTCTGTTCATTTATCAGTGTTTCTACTACTCTGCCTGTTCATTTATCAGTGACCCTCTCCACAGCTTTCATGCAGTGTCACAGGAATTTGATACAGCTGTACTGCCCACAGTTGTGAATGTCCCCTGTGTTCTTGAACACTGGCACCAGTATGCTTATTTTCCAGTCATCTGGGATATGCCTTTCTTTCCATACTACTGTCAGTACCCTCGGGAGCCATTTCTCCCCTATCTCACCCACCATCTTCATCATATTTGGAGTCACCTCACCTGAACCTACTGTTTTTCCTGACTTGATTTTTCTTAGTGATGTTCTTACTTCTGTGTTGGGCTCCTCCTCTTCTCTCATTGTAGACTGTGCCTGGGGTAGTACCGCTTCTGTTGGGTTTTCTTAGTTCAGAAGCTGGTGGAAGTACTCCTTTCATCTGCATTTGACGTCCTCTGGACTGGTAAGCAGGTCATTGCTGGCATCACTTGTGAAGGATGTCTAATTATCTTATTTCTCTTTCTGTCTTTGCCTTGCAACCTGAAATAGTTTCTTTGTGCCATCTAGTGAGTGGCTGTCCAGAAGCTGATGAGTGCCACTGATGCCTTGTTCTTTGCTATTGCAATTCCTTTCTTAGCATCTTTGTTAGCCAACCAGTATTCCTTCCTAACCTGGTTTGTTTTTTCTGTCTCCTACTTTTTCCTGCACTTCTCCTTTCTTTTGATGACTTCCTGGACTTCTGCATTCTACCACCAGCTTTGTTTATGTACTTTATTTCCATACATGGCTTGGCGACAAGTCTATTCTGCAGTTCTCACTCATGCTGTTTTGAGGCACTGCAGTTATTCAACTCCACCTATTTGCTCTTCTTCTTGAGGTGTTAGAGCTCCAAGTAATTCCTTGAACTCTGTGCTCTCTAATAGTGAAGACTTGGGGTGGGCCATACATCACCCTTGTCTCTGTTGACCTTGGATCCTTTTCTGACCACTGCTTGCAGCTAATTGTGGCAACCAGTGTTTTTTGCTGTGGGACAACTGTTTCACTGGGGATGACTTTGTAATCTCTGATTCCACCTCAGTGCACTTTCCGAAGAAGTCTACCCAAGTGAGTTGCATGTTAGCTGTTCTTGTATATGATATTGTGATTGTAACTGTCTGTCTTACTGAACCATGTGTTGGCTACTGACAAGCCATTTGCCAGACAGAACTCTAGAATGATCTCTCCTTTATTCCTGTTGCCCCACCAATGTGGACCCAACTAGTCCTCATATGTTCTGTCTGTCCCAACATGCGCATTTAGGTCGCCCATTGTCAACACCTTTCATATGTCCTGTTTTATCTAGTAGGTCTTGTAACTGTTGTCTGAATGCATGCTTTTCATCAGTGTCACAACTCTGCTGTGGGGCATATCCTAAGCTTATGTAATTGCCCTGTCATCAACCTTGAGTCTCTCTACCATGATTGCCATGAGTCTGATTAAATTCTTTAGGTACATTCACAAAATGCCAAAAGCAGTTTCTTAATTAAACATCATTCCTAGTTTTCTTTCCAAGATGGACATGTATCTAACAAACCCTCCTAGTTAACAAATAAATGAAAATAAGGTATTTGAGGATAGCATTTTGTTGTACTTTGCTCCGTCAGTATTAAATAAACAAGAGTTCACCTCTTGTAGTGTATCCCCTTTTGTCTGAGCTGGGGGAAGGGCGGTATAATGTGAATGCATTTTTTTCTTTCTTTAACCTTGCAACTATACTCGAGTGTCATAGTAACAGTGCTGACAATGAAAACTATGGAAAACGCTAATAATAAATAAAATATGTATAAAATATGTAATGAAATGTGGCGCATAAGTACAGCACTCTACATGCAGAAAGAGAAATGTGGATTTGGCTTGTGAAAAACATTTTTTTCCACTTTAGCCTAATGACCATTTTGTACACTTTAGTTTCTTCATTCCTTGAAACAAAAGGTCATGCAACCCCACATAATGTCAAAGTGTAACAATAAAAGCCCTGCAAAATTCTGGATTTGTTACGTTATGTAAGAAGACATATTTCAGTGACCTTACAGCAGCCTACAGTAAAACAGTACTCCTAATAACCTTTTTGAATGCAAAACACAAGTACAGTTCAAGTGGAATGTGGCTCTTCTGAGGTGACCACATTTGTGAAATTGTCACAAAATATAGTAGTAGTAGTAATAATAACAAATGTTCCTTTGACAGATTCTGCCCCTCTAACAAATCATATCAGTCATGACTGCCATTTGGTTTTATACCTTCTAAAAATGATAGCCACATTGTAGGCTATTGATTTTTCACTGAAAAGCGAATGACAAACATAAGAGCAACAGTAACATTTTACTATTGTAACTTGCTGTTGGTGGGCACATGTTAATCTCCAACAAGCCATATAGCTTTTGTGCTTTCATGTACATAATGTCTCTGCCCCACTTCCCTGAAAAAATAGCCACCTTCTGAGCACATCCCTAATGCCTAGTATAGAAGAAAGTGAAAAAAAAAACTACTACACTATAGAAATTTCCATATATTGCTGTTGGATGCACACACACACACACACTCACACAGATCAAGGTGTGTTTTGCATGAATCCATTACCCTCTGACCATAGAGCAGATCCCCCCACCCACTCACCTCCCTCCAAAAAAAGGCAGCCACTTTTAGTGTGCATTTCTAATATGAAAATCTCTCCTGAAAGACATGATAGCATCACTAATAAACTCAGTGTTCATAGACGCACCCTGGGATTCAATAAACTCCATTTAGGCTTTGCATGAAGCCTACATGGAGTTTACATGTGTGTGAGGTGATGCAGGGTGAGCAGCAGAGCTAATTACATATTCAATTTTGTGCACCTCGTTTAAATGTAAATAACATGGTTTCACGGCTGGCAACAGCCAAAAAACTGTGTAAAACAACACAAACCGCAAACCTGTTTATCTCAGAGTACAGGAGGTTAGCGGGATTGCATAGAATGCCACAATGATTACCAGAGCTTTACATATAGTAATGCATATGGTCCAAACGCAGTACAGGACAGTGTATACAGTTAAGAGTTTTGTGAAATCACATTCCAAGCATTCTGTACCAGTGTTGTGTAAATGATTTGTAAGGGTTCATGGAATGTCATGTAAAATAAACACTCTGAGAAGAATGTGTGTATTGAATAGGGGCACACAGATGACTTGAACACTGGGAAAGTGGTCAGGTGAAACAACCTAATGTACAGCAGATGAGGGCATGTCAATGGAAGACAGTTGTAGCAGAAACACCTGATCACTGGACCTGAGATATAGGCTACTTCACACATTTCAACATATTTAGATGCCGTGCATGTGATAGTGATCTTCCCACTTAGTGATGTAGGTGTTTATGGCCACATCTTACAGTGTTGAGTGAATACCTCACTGCAGATTTGTATCAAATTACTTGGGCTTGTCAAGTTCAAAAGGATGATAATGTTGTCATTAAGCATGCCCTCGATGACCTCTTTGAGGACACGTAACAGGAGTAACAGACATGATGTGGCATTAACAACTCACACAGGTGTGTTGCACACTGCCGGATATTACTAATGTCCATTTAGAAAAGGTGCATGATGACATGTTAGTGTATATCACAGGTGAGGAGAATCAGGATGTGTCTATACATGCATGGATAGGGTGCTGCCCCTCCCCCAACTCAGATGGATGCATGCTGATGTGTATTCAGTCATGTCAGGAAGGTGTATGTGCTGAGTTGCACTATAGGTGATCTGTGATGATGTCACGGCCCGTTGATTCTGTGTGAGAGGCCTGAATGAAGATAAGGTGGTGCATACTGATCTGGCCTAGGATTTGGACACAATCTCCTACTCACGTACTATTGAGAAACTCTCCCAGCTGGAGATAAACCCTTTCATCACTAAATGGGTAACCAGTTGGTTTACTGACGGAACAAATTGGGGAATCAACCTCTACCAGTAGAGCTGCCACCATTTGGCATAACCCAGGGATCTGGGCTTGGCCCTTTACTATTAGGAATCTGTTTCTCAACAGTTCAGGTTAAAGTATATGATCTTTGGCTTACTGTGTTTGCGTATTGGGTGCAGTCATTGAGTCCACTAATGATGATAACATATTATAGGAGGGGCTAACACAAACAAGTGATTGGTGACAAAGCCATATGGTCTACAAATAAATGCAAACATGTGTCTTTATTCTGTCCTTCTGTAAAGTGGAATTCCCTCCTAATTACAGCATTGACAACAGTCCTGCTATGCTGCAGCTTAGTGGTGTAAGACCTGGAAATGCATTTAGATAGCAATCTAAACTTTGACCACCAAGTGTCCACACTGGTATTGAGTCACACCATCATATTTGATATACTACAGCACTGTTCCCGAACCTCATCAGAACACAAATAGAGTATAATGCTCACTTTTGTATGTACTTCACCAGACACATGCAGCAGCTGGAGACCACAGAGGTTGCTTACCAAGAAAATGCAGGGCCTACAAACCATATCATAATGTATGTGGATAGACTGAAAGCAATGTCACTGTTGATCTGTATCATATAGGATGAGGTGACTTTTGCCTGGCCTCCAGGCCAGTTTCTGACATTGCCTCTGTGGGGAATAGTGCACATCCACAAATCAGAAACAGATGATGACATCAGCAGTAGCTGATGAGGAGAATATGGTCTTAAGTGTCCCACATGCTGGTGTAAAAGGCTCTCTGTAATGTCAAGCAAGTGTGTAACCCTCCCCCCCGTTCACTGCGGCAAGAACAGAATCCCTACCTAAGTACACAGACCTCTGTCTTTAAAGCAAGCACCACAGCTAAAGTCTGACTTGGAGTGTCTCAGACAACCCTTTATAACTGATGACATCAGCAGTGTCTGTTTGAGGAGAATATGGTAAAAGCAGTGTTCCACATACTGGTGTAAAAGGCTCTCTCTAATGTCAAGCAAATGCGGACACACACACACACACACACACACACACACACACACACACACACACACACACAAAACAGTTGATTGCAGTGAGAACCAAACCCCTTCCTATCTAAATACACAGACTACAGAGTTCAGTACTTTACTCAAGCCCAATACCACAAGTTTGACTTTTGCAAGGATAACTTATAGTGAACAACATCAGCAGTGGATGCAGGAGAGATGATGTTGGGAGGCCTGAATGAAATGGATGTGTAGGCATGTGCAAGTGTCAAAATACTGTCAAACCATGGGATTGGAGTTGTAACTGCAGGATACACACTTGTGTTTTTCTGGCCAGATACACACACACACACACACACACACACACACACACACACACACACACACACACACACACACACACACACTTGATTGTCGACTGCAGTGAGAACAGACCCCCTACCTATCTAAGTCTACAGACTACAGAGCTCAGTATTTTACACAAGTGCCATGGCGCAAGTCTGACTTTTACAAGGCTGCAAGACAACTTCTAGTGGAAGACATCAGCAGTGGATGTAGGAGAGATGATGTTGGGAGGCCTGAATGAAATAGATGTGTAGGCATGTGCAAGTGTCAAAATATTGTCAAACCATGGGATTGGAGTTGTAACTGCAGGATACACACTTGTGTTTTTCTGGCCAGATAGACACACACACACACACACACACACACACACACACACACACACACACACACACACACACACACACACACACACACACACACACACTTGACTGTCGCCTGCAATGAGAATAGACCCCCTACCTATCTAAGTATACAGACTAAAGAGCTCAGTATTTTACACAAGTTCCACAGCGCAAGTCTGACTTTTACAAGGCTGCAGGACAACTTATAGTGGAAGACATCAACAGTGAATGTTGGAAAGATGATGTTGGGAGGCCTGCATGAAGTGGATGTGTAGGCGTGTGCAAGTGTCAAAATATTGTCAATCTATGGGACTGGAGTGGTAACTGTAGGATACATTTTTAAGACACACACACACACACACACACACACACACACACACACACACACACACACACACACACACACACACACAGTTGACAGCAGTGACAACAACCCCTACCTATCTAAGTATACAGAATACAGACCTCAGTACTTCATGCAAGTGCCATGGCATAAGTTTGACTTTTACAAGACTGCCGGACAACTTATAGTGGATTACATCAGCAGTGGATGTAGGAGAGAATATGTTGGAAGGCCTGCATAGGTTCATAGGAGGTTACTAGGCTAATGGCTCCAGTACCTTTACAAGCCTAGCCATGTAAAAACCTGAGTATTCTCATTGAATATAGTCAGATGGTCATTGTTAGCAGAGTTATTTTGTGATCAGCAGTGACTGCCCCTGTACATGAGGGACATAAGTGCCACCCATGGGGTGAATTTATGGTCATCCATCCAGTTGTCAAGGTTGCGCTTGAATAGGGTCATTGAGGAGCTCTGTTTCAGATGCAATGGGAGCCTATTCCAGAAGAATGGTAATTTCTGGGAGATGTAGCTGTCTCTCCAGCATGTTCTGTTTATGCCACAGTTTAGGTTGAAATCCCTGGAGCAAGTTATTCTTGTCTAATTTGATGTGCTGATGTTCAGCATTTCCATGAGGGCATGGTCCAAGACTGCTCTGTAGGCCAGACACACGTCGCCTCTCAGCAGCCTGTATGATACTGAGTACAGTGACAGGGCTTTCAGTATTTCCATGTATGTTATGTTTTGTAGGCTCTGGATTATGTTGGTCAGAAACCTCTGTGGTCACTCCAGTTGCTGCAAGTGTCTAGTTAGATACATACAGAAGGGGACATTGTACTCAATTAGTGGTCTGGTCTGAAAATGGTAGAGTACAGCAGAACTAAGATCTCCCTGGTTTGGATGCTATGGCCTTGTTTATGAGATGTACAGTGTGGAATGCTTTTCTTACCACTATGGACACATGGTGATTGCATTTGAGATTACTATTAACCTGTGTTTCCAAGTTTCACACCACTGAATTTGAGCTGAGAGGGGTGCTCTGTATATCATCATTAGCAGGGGCTACTTCTTTGCCAGAGTGGAAAGTGAGGGTTTTTTGTGTTAAGTTTCAGTACATGAGTTTGGCAGCAATCATTTGTCTTTGTCAGTCCTTTCTGTAATATGTTAACAGCGCTGGAGGAGTCTATATGATTACAGCCAGTTTACAGTCATCTGCACAATTGGTAAGCCGTAAACCATCGACCTTCACCTGGAATACAGAGAAATAGTTTCCAAACAGTAGAGGGCCCAGCACAGATCCTTGTGGTACTCCACTTGTGACTGGCATACTGGTAGAGGTGGACTCCCCAACTTTGACAATGTGCATTCTGTCAGTGAGCCAGTTGGCCATCCATCTAGTAATGTGCGGTTGATCCCCAGATGGGAGGGTTTCTCTATGATTCCTGAATAGGAGATTGTGTCAAAGGCCTTGGCTAAATCAAGATAGGTAGTATGTACTATTTTTCCTCATCTAGGGCTTTGGTGACATTCTTAGAGAATAAACTAGGTTTAATAAGCAAGACCTACCCTTGACAAAACCAAACTGGGTCAGGTCAAGAGTTTTGAAGGTTGCCTGTGTCCTTGTGGATGAGGTCCATGATGATTTGTTCCATAGCCTTTCAGATAAGGCTGATTAGGCTTATAGGTCAATAGTTCCCAGGGTCATTTGATGGATTTGCAGGCATGTTCAACTGTGCATGTTACCAGATTGATGTACATTGCATATCACACATTTCTTATTAGTGAGTTGATATATTTGTGAACAAGTACTGAGAGACCAGGGTTTGCAGTACATGGGGGGGGGGGAGCAACACATGGCTGCATTGTAAATATATGACATATTGTTGAATAGGACCTTCAGTTTGTTTTCCAATGTAGGTTCATGATGTAAAGAGTACTGACCACTGTGGCGATGTGATTATCAAAGGAGAGACTGCTGTCCACCTGTGTCCCAAGGTCTCTTATCACATTTTCAGCATTAAGTAGACTACCAGCTA
This sequence comes from Protopterus annectens, assembly GCF_019279795.1. NCBI lineage: Eukaryota > Metazoa > Chordata > Ceratodontiformes > Protopteridae > Protopterus > Protopterus annectens. Next base: position 1,870,937,007 of record NC_056732.1, read on the forward strand.
TGTGGTAGTTCATGGGTACAGAGTTTTTACCAAAGGGGGTGACAATACACTTTTTGGCATTGAGCTTCAGGGCATGGCTTTGACACCAGGTATCTGTCTCAGTGAGGCCCTTTTGTAGTTTGTCCACATCGTTAGGAGTTTTAGTTATGGCTCGTTTGCAGTCATCTACAAACTTTGTTAGCCAAAAACCTTCTGTGTTAGCCTGCACTTCAGAGAAGTAGATACCAAACAGGAGAGGAACCAGGACTGAACCCTGTGGTACTCCACTTGTCACTGGTCTGATGTCAGATTTGGAATCCGCTACTTTTACAGTGTGGGTTCTGGCCGTGAGCCAGTTGGCAACCCATCTTGTGACATAGGGATTTATACCAGTTTAGTGAGCTTATCTATAATTCCAGAGTAGAGAATGGTGTTGAAAGCCCTGGCGAGATTTAGATAAGCTGTGTGAACCATTTTACCCTCATCTATGGCTTTGGTGACTGCTTCAAAGAAGTCAATCAGGTTTAGGAGACATGATCTGCCTTTTACAAATCCAAACTGGGTAGGGTCCAGAGTTTGGAGATTACCAATGTCTTTGTTTATGAGTTCCACGATGATACATTCCATGGCCTTGCAGACCAGGCTCGTCAGGCTAATGGGGCAGTAGTTCCCGGGGTCCGTCGTGGCTCCCCCTTTGTGGAGTGGGATAACTGTTGCAGTGTGCCATTCAGTGGGTACAAAGCCTGAGGTGAGGCTATGATTGAACATGGTACTTAGGTACACAGTGGTCAGGAAATCCTTCTACGTGGCTCATCTCATCACAAAAGGATTTTCATCCAGAAAAAAAGAGGTCATTGTTCCCCTCTACTCATCACTCATTAGACCCATTATAGAGTACAACACCCCTTTTGGTATGTACCTCACAAGACATCTACAACAAATGGGAAGACCACAGAAATACCTCACAAAGAGGATTACTTTCCTCAAACAGATGCCCTACACAGACCGTCTCAAAAAACTCCAGCTTTACTCCATCGCATACCACCTACTCAGGGGCGATCTCTGCCTAACATACAAAGCTATGTCAAACCCAGAGCTGTTGGACATGCTCCACTTAAAGAAATCCCAATCCCTCCGAGCTACACGCTCTAGGGGCCTAAACCTTGTCACCACAATAAACAGAACATGCTGGAGGGATAGATTCTTGTCCCAGAGACTTCCCATACTCTGGAACAGACTACCTATCTATGTCAAACAGAGCTCCTCATTAGCACTCTTCAAGAAAAATCTTGACGATTGGATGGGAAATGGGAAATTCACCCTGGGGAATCACTTCTGTGGCTTTGCTCGACAGGGGCACAGGAAAATAATTTTCTTGGGTGGCGAAAGCCAGGGTACATTTTTTGGCTAGGCTTGTATGGGCCCTAGGGCCGATAGCCTAGTACCTACCTATGAACCTATGAACAGCATAGTGCAGCAGCGAACAGCAAGTTTGAGCTAAGGTTGGCAATGTGTTTGCATCTGCAAGATACACACTTCCATTACTTTTCCTGTTTGCGGGTAGTTAAGCAGTGCACAAATGTGAGCTGCATTGCTAAAATTCTTAGAATTAGTACCGAGTCTATGAAACATACCTACAGCTTAGTTGACTCTGTGGCAGAAAGTGTAAATGCATTGATCAATTTCTTTTTGTACCCAGATATTACTGGGTTTGAATCCAGGTGTATCTATTACTTTTAAATCAACACTGGTAATGTAGTGACATTAATTCATTATAGTACACGTGTTGCTGTATGTTGGCAGAGCTCAGCGGGTTTAAGTAGCGTTGTGCAGCAGTAACCACGGCATTATAAGGCCGCTCACAATCGCTTGTCAGTGGTGCATGATGACAAAATCTGTGCAAACATAAGAGTTCAAAAATGAAGGGATCCATTGCTGTTTCTGGTACTTGTGTGTTGTGTGTGATTCTATTTTGACCGTATTATAGGCATTCAAATGGGGTAGATAGGAAAGTGGTGAAATGGAAACCAAGCAGGGGGAACAGCAAAGGGAAAGCAGTACAGGAATGTGGAGGAGGGGAGGTAGCTGTCCATTTCTTCAACAGTGAAAACTGAAAATATGTGCATAATATAACTGAGTTTGGACTGTCACCTCCAGAAAGAGGGGTGACAGCTATGTAATCATGTTGTATAGCTATTTGGACTGAATTAAGTGTGTCAAAAAGACATGAGGGAAATGGAAAGCTATGTATGGGATGATATTTTTTTTGGGGGGGGACAAGTGCCCATTTTTTAATTGATTAAGGTAGGAATGCTGGGTAAAGGACATATGTATTTCTGGGTCAGGTAAGATGGGTAAGTGAGGAAGCAAATGCAAGCAAACAAGACAAGACGAGACAGGGACAGTGAGGGACATAGAAGGTTGGGAGACACCATGATTAAGGCAAGGGAGGGGACAAGACAGGCTCATACCTGTCAAACATGGAGACAGTGAGAATCTAGTCAGCACCCACTGCATTATCCTCACTGTCCCCTTACTCTGCAGGTGGCTGGAGTGCTTGATGTCACCTCCTCTTACGTACCATGAGGAAGAGTAGCCTCTCCATCCGACATAGGCATACACCAATGGTGCAGTGCTCATCCCTACGCACCAACCCTGACATTTTTCCATGAGTGATGAAATCCCCACCTCTGCCACAGCTCCCAGCAGGTACCATTGCACAAGATGCCAGGGCAGTACTACCTGAGAGTGCAGGTATTGCAGGAGTAGCACAGACAGTGCTGCCAGGTTGGGTCTCAAATGTGCTGGGCATCAGTGTTGGAGCCGGTGGAGCAGGGGCAAGCTGATCCACTTGGGCTGGCCTACCTCACTGTGCTGTGAAGCATTTAGTGATCTAGTACAGATGGATAACATGAAAACATTTTGACAACACTTAATAGAAAACAAAAGAGAGAGAGAAAAAGGTTGGGGTGAAAGAAAAAGAGATAAAATTAGTACCATCATATGTGACATGCAATGCATTAACACAATTATACAACTATGTTATCTGAAATATTACAGTTAAGTATACATCCTCACAACTACATACTATAACTATACATTGCTGAAAATAATCCTTGAAATGTATATATATTGCACATATGCTTGGTCCAATTATACAGATTACAGTTATCAGCAGGGCATTTATGCCAGTTGTATAGAGTTTAAGTTAATGTAATATTATTAAAGAAATGCAGTATTGTATACTTGTTTCTCTTGGTATTTGAACCCGCAACTACTGACCACAGTCTTTATTCTTGACTCCTAAAACTGGTTTGTGTTACAAACTAACGCATGCATACTTGCTTTTACAATTAGGCTATCCATTCTCAGTTTGCTATAACTGTATAAAAAAATACAAAAAAATCTGTCTGTAATAATATTTCTCTTGTGCTTCATGCATACCACCTGCTTCCCTCAGTAGTTCCATTTGATCGGCATGAGCCCGTCTATTGAACCCTCTTTTGGCATTAGCTGTGGAAAGAACAGTGAAGAAGAGAAGAGCATCACGCATGTCAGAACAGCAAAGAAGAGAAGAGCATCACGCATGTCAGAACAGCAAAGAAGAGAAGAGCATCACGCATGCCAGAACAGCGAAGAAGAGAAGAGCATCACGCATGCCAGAACAGCGAAGAAGAGAAGAGCATCACGCATGCCAGAACAGCGAAGAAGAGAAGAGCATCACGCATGCCAGAACAGCGAAGAAGAGAAGAGCATCACGCATGTCAGAACAGCGAAGAAGAGAAGAGCATCACGCATGTCAGAACAGCGAAGAAGAGAAGAGCATCACGCATGTCAGAACAGCGAAGAAGAGAAGAGCATCACGCATGTCAGAACAGCGAAGAAGAGAAGAGCATCACGCATGTCAGAACAGCGAAGAAGAGAAGAGCATCACGCATGTCAGAACAGCGAAGAAGAGAAGAGCATCACGCATGTCAGAACAGCGAAGAAGAGAAGAGCATCACGCATGTCAGAACAGCGAAGAAGAGAAGAGCATCACGCATGTCAGAACAGCGAAGAAGAGAAGAGCATCACGCATGTCAGAACAGCGAAGAAGAGAAGAGCATCATGCATGTCAGAACAGCGAAGAAGAGAAGAGCATCACGCATGTCAGAACAGCGAAGAAGAGAAGAGCATCACGCATGTCAGAACAGCGAAGAAGAGAAGAGCATCACGCATGTCAGAACAGAGAAGAAGAGAAGAGCATCACGCATGTCAGAACAGCGAAGAAGAGAAGAGCATCACGCATGTCAGAACAGCGAAGAAGAGAAGAGCATCACGCATGTCAGAACAGCGAAGAAGAGAAGAGCATCACGCATGTCAGAACAGCGAAGAAGAGAAGAGCATCACGCACGTCAGAACAGCGAAGAAGAGAAGAGCATCACGCACGTCAGAACAGCGAAGAAGAGAAGAGCATCACGCACGTCAGAACAGCGAAGAAGAGAAGAGCATCACGCACGTCAGAACAGAGAAGAAGAGAAGAGCATCACGCACGTCAGAACAGCGAAGAAGAGAAGAGCATCACGCACGTCAGAACAGCGAAGAAGAGAAGAGCATCACGCACGTCAGAACAGCGAAGAAGAGAAGAGCATCACGCACGTCAGAACAGCGAAGAAGAGAAGAGCATCAGGCACGTCAGAACAGCGAAGAAGAGAAGAGCATCAGGCACGTCAGAACAGCGAAGAAGAGAAGAGCATCACGCACGTCAGAACAGCGAAGAAGAGAAGAGCATCACGCACGTCAGAACAGCGAAGAAGAGAAGAGCATCACGCACGTCAGAACAGCGAAGAAGAGAAGAGCATCACGCGTGCCAGTCTTACCTTCTGTGTATTACAAGCCCTCGCTGTTATCTTACTTGCACAGCTCTGGGATGTCAGCAGTTTGAAATTCATTCAACTACTGGTTGCGGGTATCCCTTTTGCTCTTCTATAGGTCATTAAAATGATGCCTACACTGTTCTCCAGTCCATGGGATGCCAGTAACACTGGTTACAGCCTGAGCCAAACTACTCCAAGCCTCAGACTTGTACTCCGAGCCAGCATAGTCCCCATGCAGAAGTCTTTCATTGTGGAGCTTTACCAGGAATCCAGTAAATATCCCAGACTCCTGGACTCTCCACTTCTGTGCCCTAAATTGGGCTTCCTGTCAAATTCCAGATATGTCTAACACCAGACTAGAGCAATGGCAACTAATGCTTTCCCACCAATTCCTGTTATCGCTTTTACAGGTAGTGCACAAACCTGAGCAATGATGCCAACAATGTTTGCATGACGTTATGCAGAGAGTAGCAGTGCCAACCATGGAGGAAAGAAATATTTTTAACTGGAAGGTTAATCTGACACTTGATCTTAGTTTGAGGGGTGTTTCCTGTTGTAGCTTGGAAATATATATTGAAAACTGGAAGGTATGTCTTAGTTGAGTTAAATTTGCAGACATGCAGTGGAGGCGTACGTGTCATGGCCTGACACATTTGTTTTTGACTTTATACACTGGTAAAATTGATTTTAAAGTGTGTTAGATTCCAATCTAGGCATATGGGACAAGTTTTTTTTTTTCCCACAGCAGTGATTTACCATCTTTGTCACAGAAGAAGTGCTGCTGGCACACAGCCAGGAATCCTTCGTAAATACAGTGACAGTTTGAGGTCCTACATATGTATGTGTGAGACCTGACAATGTTCTTCTATACATATCCATTTGTGTGCGAGTCTTATGTCATTGTGAAGGCCATGAAAGTCCAGATAACAGAATATACCCTTGGTCATATATCTGAAAACACAATAAGGGGGTATTATCCCTCATCCATATAATTCATATCAGCTCCACTGTCTAAAGTGTTATAAGTGAGAATCAATATAATGGGAAATGGAACAACAGTAAAAATTGTGGAATATCCTGTATTATAACCCAGGACCATGTTTATTGCAGCCCTATACTTAAACCTGTTGCCACAGGAATGTTGAAATAACACTTGTGACAGTGCAGTTTATAGCAATGAATTGAAATATATACAACAGTAAAAACAGGTTGCACATCCTGTACTAAAACCCAGGACCATATGTATTCCAGCCCTACACTTGCACCTGCTAACACAGGACTAATTACATGAGAGTTCTGTAATTTCCTACTAATTCTTAAGTTGCGTCTCTTAGCATGTTTGTGTGGTGCCAAATACAGTTAATTGAATGAATTAAATTTCAGTGATCGACTGTCTGCAGGTGTTCAGTGACTGCAGGTGTTTAGGAACCCTCCTAACCATTGCACAATGGCATGGCGTTGTGCAATTAAAAACAAAAATTGCAACAGTGTATTGTTTTGACCTTTACACTTTTACAGACTCCTGTCTGCAGGTGTTCTATCTGCTTCCTGTGTGGGCCACTAGTTTGGGTTTGCACACTAAGTGTTGCACAGTAAGAAAAGCACAGCCAAACCTGCCATTGATTTTCTTCTTTTCTCTTGTTTCCCCAAAGCTGTGCACTGCCCAAACACTGGCAAAAAATATAAATATATAAAGAGCAGAGTTGAAATGAAGAAAGTCATTCTATGAAATGAACACTACAAACCTTTTGTTAGTACACATGAAATATTTCCATATAGATCTGGATGTGAACTCTTACTCCAATGAACTCCGTCAGAACACAATAAGTGAACTTTATCCCTCTTTGCCACACAGAGCTTTGCAGCAGGGAACTCAAATCATTCTGCATACAACCAACTGCAACATCATCCGCAGTACTAAGAAACTATATAACAGTTATTTGTAAATTTATTAATCTTGGCTGTAGTGCACTGAGTGATCACACAACCATTTATAACTATTGCTTACAAAAATGCAGTTCTGTCTTACCTCTGTTACATCTCTATGTTGCTCATTCTTATCTTATCTGACCAATAATCTGAGACAGGCAGTCTGTAAGGCATTCTATATCATTGTCCTTAAAATGTGTGAGGATGTTAAATGGCAATAATTTACAGATGTAAGCAAATGAAGGGGAGTTTGGATGTTAATGAACAGTCTGTGAATTGTGTGGTGCTTACTTACATTTCCAACCTTGATAAAATTACTTCTGTACAACCTTATAAGTCTAACCATCTCACACACACACTGGAGGTAGGGCAGTCTGCATTGCTGTTGTGTTTTCCTTCTCCATACCAGTAATCATTCACAGCTGCAATCCATTATCAACAAACACTGAGGGAGTACCTACACTATGTTTACATGTGCTATACAGAGGCAGGTATTTGGGATTCAGAAATTCTAATGAGTTCATAACCCATTTGCATCTTCACCATGCTCACAGCCATGAATCTAGACCATAAAAAAGGCAACTGTGTAGCTAGGGAACCTGAAGGTAAGGAGACTTGTTTGTGTGGAGAACACAGAAGAGGCTATTACTTTGGGATGTACCTCTACAGAAGACTACTGAACTTGAGAAGGTATGCTTGCATTTTTCAGCTATATACTGCACACGCTGAAATGTCATTAACAGATCAGTGTGTAAGAGGTCATATCCCAAAATTAATTGAATATTTGTTATTCTTAATACAACGGTACAGGGTCTCTTATCCAAATTATATAGAGTAGTGAGGAGAGAAACAAAAAGTTGCAACGACAATTATTAGAAAAATTTTACCCAAATTAATAATATACCTCTGAGTGAAGAAGATAAGAAATTAATTCTAATATCTTGTAAACATACAACTTAATCTGTTATATGGGATATTTTTACTTGGAATTTTTGACATAGATCTTCTCATCTCATAAAATTTAATTAATGTTCATGCAGAAACAAGTTTGTTGGAGATGTAAACAAGAACTTAAAGTGGATTGGCAACACATGATTTTTGACTGTACAGTCTTAACACCTTGTTGTAGTAACACCAATCTCTTTGTACAGGTGTTTTAGGGATAAATTTGTTTTATCTAAATCACAAATCCTTTTTAACACTCCGATCCCTGTATGTATTAAAAATAAAATATCACATTTTAGTAAAATATCACATTTTGTTGTCTGTACAATCTTTAACTACAAAGATTATAACTCAGAATTGGAAGAATTAATCTAAACCCTCCTTTAAAGAATTATAAATATTGCAACTGAAGTCTGTCATTACAGTTAAGTCAAGAACAACCATGATTACCTCTTACTACAATGCATGGACAAAACTTAGAAATCTGCTTGACAAGCAAAATAAGCAAAATAAATGCATTTTAGATTTAATGTAATGTATAATAACTTGAATAGCTTTGTATGTGAGGTTTAGTTGAATTTTTTATTATTATGTTCACGAATTTGACTGTAAGTATTGATGTATTTCTGTTTGTATGCTGCTGTATTCATAACACAAGGAAGTCTGCCTCTGGTCGACTCATGTATGTCCAGCCATTTTACAAAAGATGGATGCTACTGCTAGGGTGCGTGTGATGTTCCGCATCTCTCTCTGTGGACATCTGCCATAAACCAATGTCAGGTACAAAATGGACTTCAGCACGCATCTTCCTCAGAACTTTTTGACGCCTGTGTGGTTGCCAGCTCAAGTCGTCACTCCTTCGGAAAAGTGATTCTGCATGAATCGTTCATCTTGTCTGACTTCAGATAAGTACCTCATAGGGGGTTTTTGATTATCCTTTGCTACTGCTGTTGGGTTTCATGTCACGTAAAAAGGGCAAGTGTAGGTGTAGAAGGCAAATTCCACATAAAGATGCACATGAGCTCTGCCTGTTTTGCTTAGGCCAGGAACACGACCACACTACTTGTAGTATTTGTCAGGCCTTTGTTCCCAAAACCCTCAGGAGTCACTTAGCTGCCTTAAAACTTTATTTAGAGAACCAACGTCTAAATCAGTTGGCCAAAGTGATGGATCCATTGTCAGGCCCCTTGGATGAGCTGCCAGTCAAAAAGACCAAAACGTCTAGACCTGAGCTGACTGCTGTGCCTTGTCCTCATGCTGTATCTCACGAGGCTGGTGAAGACCCAGAGTCTGAGCCGGAATCCTTGGACCTTCCTTTAGTGGGTACCCAAGTGGAAGCCATTAAAGCAGCTGAGGGCACATCTCAGAGGGAATCACAGCTGTCCCTAGACTCATCATATCCGAAGGTTCGTGTGGGGTCTCGCAATTTGTGGTTCAGGAGGATGTCAGCTCTGATATTACCGAGTGCTGTCCAGAGTCTGGCCCCCTCCCACTCTTCACCGGATCTCAGATGCTGCAATGATGGAGTCCCTTAAGAAGAAGAAAAAGAAGCAAAAAAACTAAACATCCTGCTCCTTCGACGATGCCCGTGCCCACCGAACTACTCCCAGACTGGAAGGCCTTCACCCAAGGCCTTTTGAATGCCTTCTTAGTCCTACGCCATGCCCCTTCTCAGGTCCAGGGGGCCACTACTGCATCTACCCCCAAAAGTAAACCTGTTCCAGATGTTTCATCTGAAGAAGAGGATTCATCAGAGGATGAATCTCTCACCTGTACCTCGCAGATTGCTTCCCCTCTGGGTACGCTTCCCCAGAGGAGGACTCTAATGGCACAGATTCCCCAGGAGAATATTTCTCCTTTGGGGAAACCATTGCTCAAATGAAAGAATAAGTGGGACAGTAGTCAGGTTACAGAAACCCAGAAGAGGTATTATGGCGTCTTGCAAATGGAGTCTCCCACCCTATCTCCTGTACCTGCAGTACACCCTGCATTTCTGGATGTATTCCTGGTTGCCTCCAATAACCCTGATTCACAACCTCCTGCACCCAAATGCCCAGGTAGGTTTTATAAGGTCCCTGAGGATGCTAATTTTTTGTATAAAGCACCCTCTGCAGACCATTCAGTCATTACCATGGCTACTGACAAAACTGCTAAGCTGCTCCCTTCCACCTCCCTCCGGCACTCTGATAAGGAAAGCAGGTTAATGGAGTGCCTAAGGAAAAAGGTCTACACTTCTGCTACCCTAGCAGTTGGGGCAATTAACTAACAAACCCACATAGGCAAATATTCCCTGGTTCTGCTAGCTGATGTAAATAAACAACTAGGGGATCTCCCTGACTCCCCAGCCAAGGCTAAAATATCTACCCTGTTCCTGCACTCAGGTGACCAAGCACTCTATTAAGTACAGTTATGATGCAGTTGAGGCCTCCTCTAGGGCTGCTACTTCAGGGTCTGTCATTAGGAGATACTCCTGGCTTAGGTTGCAGCCTCTCCCTGATGACATTAAGTCTAAACTCTTGGACGCACCCTTAGACAATAAATATTTATTTGGTTCAGTGGCTGCTGACCTTTTTAAGGCCCTCCAAGTGAAGGGCAAGGAGCTACAGGATTTGAGACACATCTGTCTCTCCGATCCCACGCTTCCAAAGGAACTACCCTACCAAAACTTTCTTTGTGAGCAGGCCTGCCAGACAGTTACCAGCCAAAAGCAGGAAGGACTCCAGGAAACAAACCTCAGCCTGATCTGCTCCTTCTACTTGTGCTACCAAACAGCCCTTTCAGGGTAAACCTGGTAGCTTGTGACTACCAGACACTGGATCCAAACACCCACTTTCCATGTGTCTCTCTCTGTCTCTCTCTCTCTCTCTCCCTACCAGCTGGAATCAGGTTACCCAAGACTCTTTGGTCCTCTCTATGATAAAACAGGGATACTTCATGACTCGGGAGACTGAACCTATTCCCAAAGGCATTCTCCAACCACCTCGAGAACAACTGCCTTCCTTCCCCTCAGTTCTTCAGGAGATCCTAGATCAAGGAACCATTCAAGAAGTCCCTGCACATGCAAGAGGACAGGGATTTTACTCCTAAGATATTCCTAGTTCCCAGAAAAGAAGGTCCATGGAGACCAATCCTGGACTTCTCCCATCTCATCACCTTCCTCCAGGTTCCCTTCTTTTGCATGCCTACTTTTCCTCCCCTGCTTCTCCTGATCCTACCCCAGGCCTTCTTAGTATCCTTAGATATAAAAGACACCTACTTACACATTCCAGTCAATCCCCTCTTCAGGAAATTCCTCCACTTCTCAGTGGGTTCTGCACACTTATCAGTTCTGTGCTTTGCCATTTAGTCTGTCTACGACCCCAAGAGTATCTACAAAATGCCTGGCACCAGTCATGGCCTTTGCCAGGATGAAGGGAATCCAGCTCTTCCCCTACCTAAACGATATCCTGTACCAGGCCCCGTCAGCTCATCAGCACCTATGGTGGTACAACATCTAGGCTTTACCATTTTCCTCTTGAGAAGTCTGGGATTTACTATAAATCCCAAAAAATCATCCCTGATTCCTTCTCAGGATCATGTGTTCCTGGGGTACAGGATGCTAACAGACAAAATGATGGCCTGTCTTCTCCCAGAGAAAATATTGTCCCTTACTACTTACTTCAAGGAATTCCTCCCTCTAAAAACAGTATCAGCCAGGGAGTTCCTCAGGCTCCTGGGATTTATGGCCTCCACCATCCCCATGGTTTCCCTGGCAAAACTTCACATGAGAAAGTTCCAGTGGTACTTGAGAACAGTCTGGAATCAACATCTGCACCCCCTGGAGTTCATGATTCCAATGCTCCCGTGCCTTTCCAGGGAAATGAAGTGGTGGATAGCTCCGGTAAGTGCCAACCCAGGCCTTACCCTGCAGCCCTTGTCCCCCCCAAACAAGACCTCTTCACAGATGCCTCAGACACAGGTTGGGGGCAACCTTGGGAGAATGGAGAGTGAGAAACTCATGGACCCTCACTCAACAGAAGGAACATATCAGTATCAAGGAAATTAAAGCCTTGATATTAGTCCTACAAATTTTCAAGGATCATCTCCTTCCAGGCATGCTGAGGTGGTACATAGACAATAACAAGGTGCTATGATACATCAGCAAATGCGGGGACAAGATCGTACCTCCTGTGTAGGTTAGCCCTGCAGGCATGGGAAATCACCCTAGACAGACAAGTCAACATCCAAGCTGTCTATATTCCCTCAGCAAACAATAGGATGACAGATACTCTTAAGCAGGACCATGATTCTATCTCACTTGCGGATGCTAAACAGAGATGTGTTTCTGGACCTGGTCCATTGATGGGGGTATGCCAGATGTGGATCTGTTTGCCTACCCCATTAACAGACAGCTTCCAACCTTCTGCTCCAGGGTACCGCACTTCGAAGCATGGAGGGTGGATGCACTCTCATTCCCTTGGAAGGAAATGTATGCCTATGCATCCCCCCCTTCCCTCTCATACAAAACGTTCTGCTGCAAATTCGGAAAGAACAACCTCAAATCTTGTTGGTCACTCCCTGTTGGCCAAGGTAGCACTGGTTCCCCCTGCTAGTACATCTAGCCAAGGGCAATCACCACAAGTTACCCCAACAGATGGACCTGCTCACACAGGAGAGGGGAACACTCATACACCCACAACTGTCCACTCTGAGGCTTACATTGTGGGTAATAGGGCATTGATTCCCTCCAGTCACCTTTACTCAGAGGACGTGCTTCAGGTTTTGCAGGAGGTCAGAAAACCAAATACTAGAAAATCATACATTTGAAAATGGAAGTGATTTTCTGCCTGGTGTCAAAAACACCACTTACAACCACTGGTACTGAACCGCCAGTGGTCCTGTCTTACCTGTGTGAACTGATGAAGTCTGGACTGTGCTACTCCTCGTCAAGACCCACCTGTCTGACATCTCAGCATGCCTGCCTCTCACCCCTGCTTTGACTTCTAGGCTGGAAGTTAAACTATTCAGACCCCCAAGGGAGCCTATTCCACCTCCTTGGGATCTTAACTTTGTAGTGGAAAAATTGACACTACCCCCTTCAAGCCAGCCAAAGAATGTTCTCTTCAGCATTGTACATGGAAAACCTTACTCTTGGTAGCCATTACTTAAGCCAGAAGGGTCTCAGAACTACAAGCCCTTATGGCTTCCCATCCTTTTACAGTCTCCCACAAAGATAGGATGTGTTTGCACATCAGTCCTACCTTTATGCCCAAAGTAGTCAATGAGCTGTCCTGGAATCAGACCATCATAAGTTCATAGATTAGGTTCATAGATTTAGTACTAAGCTAACTGCCTTTGTGGGCCATTTTAAGCCTAGCCAATTACCCCATTTGAGAATCAAACCCTGCACCTTTGGTTTATAAGGCAACACCTTAACCGTTATGCCAACCTCAGACTCAATTGAACCACTTTTTTTTCCTTGACCCCCAAAACCCATCTGAAAAGATTCTACATACCCAAGATGTTCACAGACAGCTTAGATACTATCTGGCCAAGACTAAACCCATCCACAAATCAGACAGGCTTTTTGTTTCCTACCACCCAAGAGCCCTGGAACACCCTGTTTCCAAGCAAACCATATTCTCTTGGATATCCAAAACAATCAACTTTTGCTATACTGCCCATGGCAGAAGCCTTCCTTTTCCAGTAAAGGTGCACTCCACTAGGGCTATATCCTCCTCTGGAGCCTTTTTCAAGGAGCTGGATACAGCTGCCATTTTAGAAGCAGCTACTTGGTCCTCTGTCCTTACCTTTACCAAACACTACAAGTTAGACATTGTGTCTAAGGCCAGAGTGGGATTTTCCAGAGCCATCCTTCATGGGTTTGTGGAAAATGCTTCTGTTCTCCCTTTTGTTATGAATACAGCAACATATGAGTAGAAGGACATAGTATTGTTGTTCAATATCTTACCATAACTTTAGATATCCTTCTCTTCTATATGCCATTGTATAGTTTCCCACCCTGCCTTCCCCCTTGCACTTGCCTGATTCCTGAGTACCCACTCTGTAGTCGCTGATTCTGGCATTATTCAGTTCTGAGGAAGATGCATGCTGACTTCCATTTTGTACCAGATGTCGGTTTATGGCCGACATCCACAGAGAGACGCAGGACATCACACGCACCCTAGTGGTAGCATCTATCGTTTGTAAAATGGCCAGACATATGAGGGTTGACTCCCTTGTGTTATGAATACAACAGCATAGAAGAGGAGGACATCTAAAGTTATGGTACGATATTACACAACAATACTTTGTGATTAATTTACAAATTGAAAATCCAGTAAAAACTGTTAAAAAAAAAAAAAAAAAAAAGAAAAATATGGTATATATATCTATATGGGTCTACTTCACTTCACCAAAATCCCATTTCACTGACATTCATTTCACTAGGACCAAATCACCTAAAGTTCACAACATTGACATCCCATTTCACTGAATTGTAAGCGATAGACTTGATGTGGCACTGTGTAGAGTACTGTGAGGCAAGTAAAGGGTATATGCCCTCATCCCCACTGTAGTGCGACCTGGAGTTAGTATATATAGTTGGGGGTGTAGACCCCCACTTAGTTTGGTTTTATACTGTCTGTTTTTTGTTAAGAGGATATATAAGTAGTTTTTAAGTTGTGGAAAAAGGTAGACATTAGTTTTGTGAGTTTGTTTGTGCATGGTTTCCCATTTAGTCTTGTGAAATTTGGCATTTTAAGCTTTCTGTGAAATGAGTTGTCTGTGTTTTGAACTTTAGGTGATTTGACCTCAGTGAAATAAATGTCAGTGAGATGGGATAAGTGTACTGATGGCATGGGCTTGTTTGTCAGGGCATTTCACAGGTGTACATGATTTGGCTAGAGCTTAAAATGGAATGGTCTATGTTAAATTTATACACGTTTTAGGGATAGTTCATTTGATAGCACTTTTAGCATTTCAGTGATGGTTTGTTAGCAGAATGTGTCATTTGCCTGTTTTTTGGGGGTGGGGGAGCAAATGTTTTGGCATAAACAAGGATATGTTGCTATTATTACTCTCCCTTGTATCCAGCCTTATTTTGTGCATGAATGTAATATTTTACAACCAAACAGATGTTCTTTGTGTTTCACTGTTGCAGTCATCGCACTTGAGTTATCTGCCTGCAGGTAGCCCTCAGTTGGCCTGAATACCAGAGACTTAGTATTTCTGCGTCAGTTGCTGTCGCTCCAGGACTGACATCAGGTCATCAGGGGTATAAAAACAGGCAGTCGACGCCATTACATCAGTCTTTCTTGCTGAGGAGCCTGAAGCAGAAGCAGTTTGCACAAGTGCCGGTTGGCTGCTACTTGAGTTTTTGTTTCCGAATTGAATCATTCTCAAGTCTTCTAAAGCTAAGTACCCCTTGGGGATCCTTTTTTCTTGCTCTAACTGATGTCAGAAAAAGTTAACAGTTGTCTCACCTGTGGAAAGCAAATACCACACTGAGATTTCCTTTCTTACTGCGTCACCTGTTTAAGCCCTGACCATGACGTAGCTCGCTGTCGGTTTTGTGCTTTGTTCAGCACCCGAACTATTCATTGTGAGGCCCTTATTGTCGATAAATACTTTCGCTCTTGATCTCCGTATTCTGAAACAGCTTCAGTAAGCCATCTGACTACCGATCTTCCGAAAAAATGAAAGGATAAAGACAGAGACAGACCGCACAGGTCCAAAACTGCCGAAGATGCTTCCGTTAAGCTAGTCGCCAGTTCGCCGGTACTCGGTGAGGCTCTTTAGCAGCTCTGATGCTCGCTTTGATGGATTTGCAGGCCGCTACCAAGACCCGTTCGGAGACTGGTATGCTGCGAGACTCTTCTTTGACTACGGAACCTGCGGATGTCTCTACCTTGGATGGGTCCGGAGCTGCTGTGCAGGCACCGGCTTCCTGAAGAAGTTCTTCGCACTACCGATATTCGACACAAACTGACAACTTCTTTCACGTCTTCAGTTCTGTCTAAAACTGCAGAGTTTCTAAGGCCAAGAGTACGAGCTACACCTAAAAAAATGATGACCCAATCTCAAGCACCTGCTTCCTTGCCACAACATCAAATGCTTAAAATGGCAGAAGACCTGATTATGCTGATTAGGGGAAGCCAGCCTTCCCCTGCTAAGAGAAAGAGACCTGTCCCCAGCAGCTTTAACAGACCAAGAGTCCAGTGACTTTGAGGTTTCTGAATATGAAGACATGCCTTTATCTGCTTATGAGGATTCAGATGCAGAGGAATCCATTCCCTCTGCTTCACCTCAACAGGATTTTTCTTTTGGTGAAACTCTACATACTTTGAGAGCATTTCCACTGGGAATGCCAAGGCTATCCTCAGTCCAAAAAGAGACTCAGAGAATTTTTAGATTTGCCACAACATAGACCTTTAGCAGTACGTCCAGTTCTTGATGTTGTGGATGATGTCTTTATGGAATCCAGCCTAACTCCTGCTACTTTACCTCCTGCTCCTAGGAAACCAAGCAGGTACTACAGAGTTCCTGACTCTCACACATTTCTTTTCAAAAATCCTACTGCTGACCTAGAGGTCATCTCCCAGGGGCCTAAAGGTATAAAAGCAACTACAGCTAAGAATT
Source organism: Protopterus annectens (assembly GCF_019279795.1). NCBI lineage: Eukaryota > Metazoa > Chordata > Ceratodontiformes > Protopteridae > Protopterus > Protopterus annectens. The sequence continues at coordinate 1,870,953,335 of NC_056732.1, forward strand.
CCACCCCTTTGGACAGGGATTCCAGAGCTTTAGACAGATGGGGTAAAAGAGTATACACCTCTGCAACTCTCACCATTAGGGCATTGAATTACCAGTTTCACATGCTGAAATACCAGCAACATATTATGGAACGTATTAAGCAAAAAGTAGACTGTGCAGGAAATAAAGAATTACAAGAGCTTATGCATTCTGCAAGCCAAGTCAGTAAGCATACTTTGCAATGTGGCTTTGATGCCCTTGAAGCATCTTGCAGGGCAGCAGTCAACTGGTTCTTTACTAAGAAGGCATGCTTGGCTTAAGGAGCAGTCCTTGTCAGACCATGTCAAATCAAAATTACTAGACGGTCCTTTGAACAAGGACAATCTGTTTGGCACCAAAGCAGAAGAGGTTCTGAAAAAGATGGAAGAAAAAGCTAAATCTGTGCAGATAGTCAAAGATTTATTGCAAGCGCAGCCTCCTAGATTCAGTAGGCATTGCCCCTCGAAACATTGGTCCTTTCCAGCCCCCTCAAATCCATCTCAAACTAGACCCAGGGGAAACAGTATCCAGAGATCTAAGCAATGGAGTGCCTCTTCAAAAACAAGGAGTGCTAAGCCACCCCCTTACAGAAAGAATTCACATTGACTTCTCAACTCCACTGCTCACCTCTGCCCAACTGCTCATGCCCCTAGGAGGAAAACTTGCCCATCTTGCAAAAAACTGGACCTCCATCACCAAAGACCGATGGGTCCTCAACATTGTATCCCAGGGTTACAAATTTTACTTCCACTCACTGCCAACCCCAAAGGGGTTCCACAGACTTTCCTCCAAACCAGTGGGCAGAGGCACAAAACCAAGTTCAATCCCTGTTCTCCATGAGAGCAATTCAACCTGTTCCTGCAGAACTGGTAGGTCAAGGGTTCTATTCGAGACTTTTCCTGGTACCCAGAAAAGAGGTCACTTGGCCCCCAATCCTAGATCTTTCCATTCTAAACACCTTCCTGGTGGTACCAAAATTCAAAATGCTCACTCTTCAGCAGCTTCTTCCTATGCTATCCAAAGATGCCTGGTTAGCCATCCTAGACCTAAAAGAAGCCTATCTGCATATCCCTATCAGGGACTCATGCAGGAAATACCTACGTTTCAGGGCAGGATCTATGCATTATCAGTTCTCTGCACTTCCCTTTGGCTTATCCACTCTTCCCAGAGTTTTCACAAAATGCCTGGCTCCAGCCATTGCCTATTGCAGACAGAGAAAAATTAAAATTTACCCATACTTGGATGACTGCCTGAGTAGCACCTGACATTTGTAAAGAACCTTCTAACCTCACTGGGGTACACTGTCAATGAAAAGAAATCAAAACTTGTCCCCAATCAAAAGATTGTATCCCTGGGTGCAAGCTTGGACACAGCAACCCAGATGGCATTCCTTACTCCAGAAAAACAAGACTATCTGACAGGCTACTTCACTCAAATGGCCACCAGAACCCAGCTATCCGCAAGGAAAATCCTGCAAGCCCTAGGGTTCATGGCCTCTTGCATCCTACTAATTCCATATGCCAGACTGCATATGAGGAAACTTCAATGGTACTTAAAAAGTCTTTGGTGCCAACATTCTCAGGACCTGGAAACCATCATACCGGTCATACCTTGTCTAAGGACAGAGTTTCTTTGGTGGGCAGCAGCATGCAACCACAACAGGGGACTTGCCTTTACATAACCCCATGCCACCCAGACCCTAACCACAGATGCATCAGACTGTGCCTGGGGGCCACATCTGGATGACAAGTGCATTCAGGGCCACTGGAGCCCAAGTCAAATTAATCTGCACATCAACCAAAAAGAGATGCTAGCTGTTCAGCATGCTCTAATAGCTTTCAGATCCCTACTCTCACCAGGACCCCTACTAATAAAAACAGACAACACCACAGTTATGTGGTACATCAACAAGCAGGGGGGAACCCACTCTTACCCACTCTGCAGGCTAGCCATGGCCTTGTGGAACACTGCCTTGGACATGCATCTTCATGTGCAAGCTCAATTCCTGCCAGGCAAACAAAACTGTCTGGCAGACAACTTAAGCAGAAATCTTCTAGACCCACATGAGTGGCAATTAGAACCCAGCACCTTCAGCCTTCTAATCCAGAAATGGGGGATCCCAGAGGTGGACCTCTTTGCCTCCCCCTTCAATCACCAGCTCAGCAAATTCTGCACCAAGGACACCTCACAGCAGGGCCTGGAAAGTGGATGCCTTATCCTTCCAGTGGGGAAAACCTCTCAATCTATGCATTCCCCCCTCTGCCTCTTCTCTCAAGAATATTAGTCAAGATAAGACAGGACAGACCATGGACAATCCTGATTGCCCCGGACTGGCCACGCCAGCACTGGTACCCACTACTGCGCAGCCTGTCACCGGTGCCTCCTTGGCACCAACCCCAGATCCCAACCCTCCTCACTCAGCAGGGGGGACAGATCTTGCATCCGCAACTGCAAACCATGAATCTTGCAGCCTGGCTTATTCCTTGAATTCTCCCCCAGTGACCAGCCTAAGCAAGCAGGTGCTGGACGTCATTCTTGAAGCCAGAAGACCCAGTACAAGGAAATCCTATGCTGATAAGTGGAAAATGTATTGCTCCTGGGTTCAGTCTAAAGGAGAGGACACAGCACTGCCCTCCTTACCTCTAATACTGGATTATATAGCAGATCTACTCCACAGAGGCCTATCCTTCTCCTCCATTAAGATCCATGCATCTGCCATCTCGGCTCATTACCACATTGAACCACCTCTATTCTCTCACCCTCTTATCAAACAGTTCCTGAGAGGAGCAAACAACTTAAGGCCACCAAGGAGAGCACCCACTCCTGCTTGGGACCTTAAGCTTGTACTGGAAAAGCTCACGCTTACCCCCCTTTTGAACCTGCAGTGTCAGAAAAGTTAAAATTCCTCTCTTGGAAAACAGCCTTGCTTCTGGCCATCACTTCAGCTAGAAGAGTGTCTGAGCTACAAGTACTTATGGCTGTGGAACCCTTCATTATTTTTCATGCTGACAGGGTCTCCCTCAGGACCAACCCTTCCTTTATGCCTAAAGTGGTGTCCAGTGTGGCTCTCAACCAGTCCATCCATTTGCCAACCTTCATCCCTAATCCTCATAATAAAGAGGAAAGGATCCTGCACTCCTTTTATGTGCACAGACAGCTCATAGGACTAAGCCCTTCAGAAATCTGACCAGTTACTACTCAGTTTTGCACCAGGGGCAGAGGGCAAGGCCATTTCAAAACAAACAATTTCCAAATGGATAGCACACTGTATCCATTTCTGCTACAAACACCATGGGAAACCAACCCTTCAGGGGGTCAGAACACATTCCACTAGGACAACTTCTACCTCTACAGCATTCCTCGGGGAAGTCCCTACCAGGGACATTCTGGAAGCTGCTACCTGGAGTTCTGTACATATCTTCACCAAGCATTACCACCTGCCTATCTTTTCCAAATCCTGGGTGAGTTTTTCAACAGCAGTCCTGCAGGGCATACTAGCCATCACCAACTCTTCTTGACTGCCTCCACCCTTTCTTCAGCTTTGGGAATCACCCCAAGTGTGATGACTGCAACAGTGAAACACGAAGAACATAGTAGAGTTGTGTGCAGTTACCATAAATGTAGATGTTCGAGTGTCTTCACTGTTGCAGTCCACGTATCACTCTCTCCAGCCCCTTGTCTCTCTCTCTCTCTCTCTCTCTCTCTCCTCTCTATGTCTATTACTCACCCCTTACTGGGGTATTGGTATTTACTTTTTACTGGTGGTGTTTTTCCCACCATAGCTTAGCTCCCTATTGGGGTCTCCTGACATTTGTGGCAAGAAAAACTGATGTAATCGTGTCGGCTGCCTGTTTTATACCCCTGACGACCTGACGTCAGTCCTGGAGTGACAGCAACCGAAGCAGAAATACTAAGTCTCTTGTATTTGGGCCGACTGAGGGCTACCTGCAGGCAGATAACCCAAGTGTGATGACTGCAACAGTGAATACACTCGAACATCTACATTTATGGTAAGGGTACACAACTGTACTTTCTTGTTGTTCATATTTGAAATATCTAGACTGTTTTAGGTTTCTGCAGTGGGTAATAGTGAAATTCTAACTTTTCTGTTTTATCTTGGAAAAGGAATTTTTTAGTTATGTGATATTTATGTGTATTATCCTTCTGTTGGGTTTTAGGTCACCTAGGACTATGGCACCCAGGGTTCTCAGTCCCTAAAAACCCCCCTTCAGTAACTATGAAAATCAGGTCACTGTAATAGCTTTTAGGCAACATGGTGTCTTTCTGCTTGAGAGGTGATGTGGAGATATGTCAGGCAGAATGCAAATTTGGCAGCAGGTAGTTGCAGATGTGACTGCAGCATGCAGCCACAGCAGAACATATGGTCAGGTGTGCTGTAGGGCCACTGACATTATCTCGTCTGCATGGAGGAGAGCAGCTGCAGTGGCTCATGGATGGGTACCAGGCGGGGCCTGTTACAGAACCACCACTAACAGCAAATGAGGAGTTCCTGTCCACTGTCAGGGATCCAGACAACTCCCAGCAATTTGCAGAAAAGTATGTCCTTGACAGTGATGCTAGTGTGTCCTAGGAGGAGCTTCCAGGTAGGCTTATGCAATTAATTGTTAAATAACCTTGTATAGTAAGATCTTTACAACAATATATTAGTTCTGTTTAACAAGCTATTGGTTGGTGGGATTGTAGAGTGCTACAATTAACAACTCATTTTGATTGATTACACTCATGCTTAGGTTAGACTTGCCATCCAAGTTCTTGTTAAAAGTATAGTTAGTGGCCATATAAAGGGAAAAAAGTTTTACCCCTGTGTTACTGTTAATTGTGGTGATGTCCTTACTTCTTCCAGGACCATCCAGCATAGGGAGCCTACAACCATCTGCACATGGTAAGCAAAAGAGTTTTATATCCGTGTTGATGAGCGGTTCAAAGAAATATTTAGTTTGTGATGCTGGTGTCAGGACTGGGACTGTTGTGTGTAGTGATGTTACTGTGTTGTAAGAATGGCACCACTGTTAGTTTGTTAGCATATATTAGACTATAGTATTGTAGGTATTAATTTTTTCCTCTGCCTGTTGCGTATTATCACAAGTGGTCCTAACAGTGGAAGTGTGAGACTTCTACCAATCAATGTCAGAGTATCAGCAGACTCTGATGATGATGGTGGCCAAACAGAGGCACGGTCAAGGGGTGTACAGGTTGAATTTGACACTCAACTTTACAGTCAGCCTTCCCCCATAATTCCATCAGACACAGCCAGTAGGCCTATGCCTACCCATTCCAGTGAGCCCTCGATATTGGACAGGTGGAGGGTGAGACACTAGATCAGGGAAGTGTGGTTACTGCAACTTCAGTGCCTGTTGTTTTTGGCCATAACCAAAGTGTGGGCAAGGTGCCACTCTGGAGGGTTGTTAGGGATGCTAGGGGGAGGCCTGCTATCCATCCTCCACCTGATCCAGCTCTCTTCCCGTGCCACTCAACATATGTTTAGGGCCATCCAGGCATGTTCCCATAGGTCCTCCAGAAATGTTTAGAGTTGTTGGTATGGAAGAGGCTGACATGCACGACTGCCTCCACCATGTTGCCAGTTTAATGGATTGGATGAATGACACATTGGAACAGGTGATGTCTGTGACAGAACATCTGCTGGGTGGGGAACAGCATCCTCGTGGGTGTAGTTTAGCCACATCATCTGCTGTTAGCTGACATGGCCACGCTCGATCACAGCTTCCATAGTGGCAGTACTTTCACTGTTCTGTCACTGGTTGAGCTGTCCCACCCAGACATGACAGGCCATGTGGTTGTGGTCTTGGGCATCCTTGTGAGGGGAGCTCATCCAGCAGACATCAGTTATATTCAGGTAGCAGCAGTGCAGCTAACCGTGGGTGTGGGCATGCTAGTGCAACTCCTGGCAGAGCCAGTGCTCATGCTTGGGTACGACAGTGATGAACTGCCACCTGTACCATGTGGTTGGGTACTACAGTGATGACCTGCCACCTGTACCATGTGGTTGGGTACGACAGTGGATGACCTGCCAACCTCTACCATGCACGGCTCACACCTGTCTGACATAGCAAAAAGTAGAGCTAGCACAGAGCTTGCCTGTGTTCTTGCAGACACTTGCATACCAATTTCACCTGGGGTGCTCATACAGACAAACTCACATAACAGTTGCATGGTTCAGCCGTGATGCTTAATGCTAATTTTGCCTCCCTGACAGTTTGTTACTTTATCCAAATGTCTGCCTGCTTCTCTTTCTTACTCACTCTCACTCACCAACCTTTTGTGTCAGCCTAGGCTTCCTCCCCCCCACAACACCCTAAGCAAATAATGATAAGTGTACCATATCCCTGTTTTTTGTCTTTTGGAGTCAGGGATACATTACATTTGTGTCTAATGCTCAAGGTGCATAGCTGACTTAGTGCTTAGTATATCTGCATTTGTGATGTTGAATTGGTAATTGTACCTTTGACTTGTATTGGTCTTAGAAAGTTAGACGGTTGATAGAATCACACATTTTTGCATCAATATTGTTAATGATCTTGTTGAGGGTTGTGAAGTCTGAAACTGAAATGTCTTATTACTTTCTAACTTCTTTCTTTAATGATTTCCCAGTACAAATGTCTGGTGCTAAACTGAGGACATTAGGTGACCATCAATACTTTTCAGAGGTATGACTGTGTGTATCTTTGCTGCCTGAGGCCTACTACTTGAAAATGGACACATGTAAGTCACATAAATCTCTGCTGTCACATGTCAGAGTCATTGATGTACAAATCACCCACCTTTTACTTGCTTACATACTAAGTAACAACATGCAAGGATATGCCATTCATTCATATTATTACACAGTACACTCCAGGTTCAGCACTCATCTTGTAAATCCAGCAGTTGCACCAGTTTTATTTCAGAGCTGACTCTGCGTGATGCTAGCAGTACACAGCCATTACATGGGTAGGTTAAGGCTGTGAGCATTGCCTGACATCAATGTTACTGTATGTATGCACCTAGGAAGAATGTTTTAGCCCTTTAGGTAGTGAGTGAGTGTGCCATGTGTTGCCTCTTAGCCAATGTGAGGGCATGTTGAACACACCTACGTCTGCCTACACCCACAGCAGCTGCTGGTTCCCCACGTAACTCCCCAACTGCATGTGGCTGTGGTGACCCTGCCATTGGTGTTGGGATGTGTTGTTATTCTCTTTGTTGATCCTGGTGAAGCTGTTTTTTCAGGATGATGTTGTGTAGCATGGCACATACAGTGAAAATTTCAATAAATGTACATGGATTGTACTGTAGAGCTTCCCAAGATGTATCTAGGCACTGGAACCATTACTTTAGCAGTCAAAGCACACACTCTATGATATTTCTGGTTTGAGCGTGTGCCTCATTATTGCATTCTTCAGCAGGTGTGTGTGCATTTGGTGTCATCAAGCACAGTGCCAGTGCATAACCTGTATCCCCCCAGTAAATTACCCTGTGGGATATCCTCACTAGTAAACATCTGATACAGTTGGGAGTTTTGCCAGATATGTGAGTCATGGTAACTGCCTTGGTTGCCAGCACACACATTCAAGGTGATTCCCTTGGAATTATGCATGAGTTGGCAGTTAATAGAGTGGAAGCCCTTTCTATTTATGTAGGGCCTTCCCTCTTCCCTGGGTGGTGCCTTAATTTCTATATGTGTGTGCAGTCTATGGCACTCAGTACTTCAAGGTATTCTGCTACAGGGTAGAACTCCTGCATATTTCTGGCACTGTCCTCAGGAGTATGGGGAAAATATATGTGGTCACTGGCATTTTGTAGCATAGCATTCAGGAAATGGAGGATCCAGAATGCTGATGACTGTGACACCCCCCCGTTGGTGTCTGAAAGGTACCTGTAGACAAAATTCTAAGTGCTACACATACTTTTGTCTTCGCAGGTATGGGTTGCCCTTGGTTTGCCCTGGCTCTGAGTTGAGGAAGACCGAGGTTGCAGAGTTCCTGTAGTGTGTCTGTATCCACCCCACCCTGTAGGACTCTGCAATTTCCACATCATTTAGATTGTGATAACGTAAACTGGGTCTGAAAGCTCTTCTTCTTGTCTTATGTCTGTTAGCAGCAGCAGCATAGACTTCAGTATGTTGTACACACACATGATTTAAAACAACAGCAGCCCCTTAACATTCTTTCTGTGTAGACTCCTTTCTATGGCTGTATTCCAGTAGGTTCTGGAATTCAAAGAAAAAAACAGCACTGAGTTTACACTGTTGCTTTGTAACTTGTTGAATAGCTCTTCCACCTTGGATTGTTTGATTAGCATACAAGTTAGCTGCTTATGTTATAATTAGCATGCTGCAGTTTTTACCTTGTTTGCTCACCTCTACACACCATGTACAGCCGCTTACTGAATCTAAAACAATGCACTACTGTGTGCACTCCACTCTGCGATGTGAACACATACTACCGTACTCTGGGTCAATAGACAGAATGCATGAAAACCCTGTACCCTGTGTCACTAGACAGAACACATAATAACCCTGCATGCTGTCTCACTAGACAGAACACATAATAACCCTGTAGCCTGTCTCACTAGACAGAACACATAATAATCCTGTACCCTGTCTCACTTGAAACAACACATAATAATTCTGTACCAATTTGCACTAGACAGAACATATAAGAACCCTGTTTCACTAGACGGAACACATAACCCTATACACTGTCTAACTAGACATAACACATAACTGTGTAACCTGTCTCACTAGGCAGAACACATTACTACCATATACCTTGTCTCACTAGACAGAACATATAATAACCCTGTAACTTGTCCCACTAGACAGAACACATAGTAACCCTGTACCTTGTCTCACTAGACAGAACACATTGTAACCCTGTACCCTGTCTCAGTAGACAGAACATGTGAAAACCCTGTGCCTTGTCTCACCAGGCAGAACACATAGTAAACTTTATCCTGTCTAACTAGAAAAAAAAAACATAATACCATATATCTTGTCTCACTAGACATAACAGATAACAACCCTGCACCATGTCTGACCAGACAGAACACATGGTAACCCTATATCCGATCCTGTGATAAAAATGGATCCTGGGATGGCTAGCAGGAACAAATATCAAATCAATTGATTTTCAGCATCTCTTCTTATGAGCTCACTATTGAACAGATCAGCTTGTTGAATAAAGGACGTTCCTTTTTACTGGCTGTGAGGTCAGACATTAGAGGTTATTTTAGACCTTAAGTTATTTGCTAGAAATGCCACCTTGAATTCTATGTTTCCATACTGACACATGTCCCTGATGTTTTCAAAAAAACTAGCACTTTCACACCTAAGCGTCATCCACTCATTGATGTATTTACTACACAAAGTGAGAATGATCTACATAAGGAGATTGCAGATAAGCGGAAAGCATCTTTTTATAACTTGACTACTGGTGAACATGAGGCATTCTGGACCTTGCGAGACCCCCCCCCATATTTAGATTCATTCTGCTGATAAATGGGACAGTATTGTAGTGGTGGATAAATTGGCCTGTTTCCAAGATGCACACCATGTTACAAGATGGTACTACCTTTAAATGCTTACATAAGTTCCAAGTGGATGGGTTAATTAGCAGAGTTGATTTCTATATCTATAAGCTACATATGACAGGTCTTATTAGTCTGGACCTTTACAATTATTTTTTTATTCAACATCCAATAGTACCTGATATCTATGGTTTACCTAAAGTGCATAAGAGCTTGATGGACCCTCCAATATGTCCAGTTGTCTCCAGTAGAGGATGGATCACCAAACCACTCTTGATATTTGTTCATAGGTTCATGCTAGGCTATCTGCCCTAGGGCATTTGTAAGGCTAGCCAGAGTGTTTGGCTTTCGCCACCCATTTTAAATTAATTTTGCTATGCCCTTTTCCGAGGTTAGTATACTGTGCCTCTGTCTAACAGTGACACAGAAGTGATACCTGGGCTAAACCTATGATCTCCCATCCACTCATCAAGATTCCTGTTGAAGAGAGTCAATGAGGGACTCTGCCTAACCTGGACTGGGATTTTATTCCAGAGTGAAGGGAGCCTCTGGGTTATGAATCTGTCCCTCCAGCATGTCCTATTTATTTCAGTGCTGAGGTTCAAGTCTCTCGAGCGCATAGCTCGATGGGATTTGGATTTTCTGAGGTGCAGCATGTCCATTAATTCCGGGTTGGACATGGCTTTATACGTCAGGCACAGATCGCCTCTGAGCAGGCAGTAATGCCACTGAGTAGAGCTGGAGTTTCTTTAACTGGGCAGCATATGGCATCTGTTTGAGCCCTTTGATCCTCTTGGTGAGGTACTTTTGGGGTCTTTCCAGTTGCTGCAGGTGTCTAGTAAGGTACATCCCAAAAGGGGCATTGTACTCAATTATGGGCCTGATGAGGGATGAGTAAAGAGGCACGATGACCTCCCCTGATCTAGATGTGAATCCCTTCATGATTAGATGGGCTATATTTATTTATTTTTATTTATTTATTTATTTAAATTTGTTGACCGGGAGTGTCCGACTGGACGTGGGTCCATTTTCAGCGGAGGCCCGGGGAGAAAAGCTCCACAGTTAAAATAAACAGACAGTAGTTACATTGGATTACATAGCGATTAACAATTTAACATAGAAATTACTTACAACATATTTACAGATGAAGAACATAGTACATCAGTAGACAACTAGAATCTTTATCTGTGAAGTACATAACAGGCATTAACAAATGTAATAATGAGAAGTTCCTGCTGTATAATAAGTACTAGGCTTATGAGCATCTGAGCTTGCTTATCATCAAGGTAGTTAGTGGAGTGGAAAGAAAGGTAGTAGTTGAATGGGGTGGATGATATTAGAGTGGGAGTTGCAAGGGCATAGCCAGCATGTTTTTAGGTGCGCTTTTAATAAAGTTTTGAAGTTGGTGCATGATGGTATGGAGGTAATTGTGGGTGGGAGTGAGTTCCATAATTTGGCTATGGCGCAAGAGAATAGTGCTTCACCAGCAGAGTTATTGGCTTTAGTTATCTGCAAGTGATTTTTGTTGCTGGATCTTAGTGGCCTGGTGGTGCGATAGGGTTGGAGTAGATTCTGGAGGGATGGGACATTTAGTGGATGGTTTACTAGTTTGTGGGCGAGTGAGAGTTGATACCACTGAAGGAGGTGAGGGAGTTCAAGCCAGCCCAGTTCAGCAAGTGAGAGACAGTGGTGACTATGGTAGGATGCCCTGTGGCGAATTTGGTGATTTTGTTGTAGCAGGTCTCTAGCTTGTTTAGATCACATTGCCTTAGGTTGGTATATACTGGAGAGGCATAAAGTAGGGTGGAGATAAGGTGGGAATTTGCTATTGAAATCTTTGCTGCTTTGGTGAGAAATTGTTTATTTCTGTATAATGCTCCTAGTTTTTTGTGGACTTTTTTATGGTCATGGATATGTGAATGTCAAATTTTAGTTTATTGTCTATTTCCACTCCTAGCAATTTGGTGTGTTCAGTTGGGTATATAGTGGTGTTGTCTTTTGCTGTGATGTTAAAGTGAGAGTTGTTTTGAGTATGTTTGGTGGGTTGGAAGATGAGTAGTTTAGTTTTGTTTGGGTTGAGTATTAATTGGGCATCGGATAACCATGTTTCAACAGAGGAAAAGGCTTCCTGTGTGACTTTTTGCAGTTTGGGTAGGGACTGGGCTGAGCAGATGATGGCCTAGTCATCTGCGTATTGGATGAGTGTGCCATGTTTGGTGGCAGAGGCTAGATTATTGGTGTAAACAGAGAAAAGTGGGGGTCCAAGGATGGATCCTTGGGGAACCCCTATGGAGACAGGTAGTTGGGGAGATATGTCATTCTGCCATACAACGGATTGTTGGCGGTCAGACAGGTAACTCTGAAACTAGTTGGTGACTGATTGTGAGAAGGATAGGTTATTGAGGACAGAGATAAGTTGTTTGTGTGGGACCATGTCAAATGCTTTAGATAGGTCTAGGAAGGTAGCAGAGGAGAGATAGCCATTGTTTTTATGCTGAAGGATAGTGTTAGTAAAGGAGAGTAAGGCAGTGGTGGTGCTATGGTTTGGTCAGAAACCATGCTGAGTACTGGAAAGGAGGTTGTTAGTAAGGAGGTAGTGTGAGACCTGAGAGTGTATGCATCTCTCTAGTATTTTGGAGAGTGGAGAGAGAATAGCTATGGGGCGGTAATTGGTTAGTTCTGTGGAGGGTCCGCTTTTGTGGAGGGGAATTATATGTGATACTTTCCACAGTGTGGGAATGTAACTTTCTGACAGAGATCGGTTAATCAAGATAGATACTGGGTAGGCCAGAGCATCAGCTGTGATTTGTAGGTATTCACTTGGGAGGTTGTCTGCTGCTAATTTGGTGGGTTTAAGTTTAGTAAGTTTTTTTATGTTGGAGGTAGGTACAGGAGAAAAAGAGAAGGCAGTGGGGAGATTACTAGTTGAAGGTGTGGGTTGGAGGGGAGGGGGGGTTGTGTTGTTTAGCTAGTGATAGTATGGTTTGGGTGAAGTGTGTGTTGAATGAGGTAGCAATATTTTCTGAGGAGTGAGGGATGTTAGGAGGAGGGGTACTGACTTTACCTGGGTGGAGGATGGAATTTATGGAGGACCAGAATTGTTTGGGGCTGTGTTGTGAGGAGTCTAGGGCAGACTGGTAGTATTGGAATTTGTCCCGTTTTATTAGCTTTTTGACTCTATTGCGTAGTTCTAGGAATTTCTGTCTAGCTGCGGGGGGTTTGGTTTTGCGCCAGTGCTCCCAGGCTTTTATCCCTGTTTTTCATTTCTGAGTTAGTGGTTTTCTGTAGCCATGGGGGAGGGTTGTGCTTTGGTTCTGGAAAATCTTATGGGGGCATGGTAATTAAGGATGTTCAGGAAGGTAGTATTAAAAAATTCAACTGCGTCATCTAGACTGAGGTACTTTAGAGCCTGCCAGTTACATTCTTTGAGGGATGAGATGAATGTGAGTGGGTTAAAGTTAATTTTTTTAAGTATTTGACGATAGATGACAGGTTTAGCTTGGTACAGGTATTTTTTGAGTAGGAATGTTGGGGAGTGATCACTGAGGCTATCTGATAAGCAGCCTGTTATATATGACTGGGGGTTCTTACTGACTAGTATCCAATCCAGGGTAGTGTGCTTGCTGGAGTTTTTATTTATCCTTGTTGGTGACTGGACTAGTTGGGTGAAGCCATGAAGGTGTACATGATGGGTTGGATTGTTGCCAGAACAGGATTGCCAGTCAATATTGAAATCACCTAAGATGATAGTTTCTTGGGGGAGATGGTGGGTAGACCAGCTGAGGAGGTTTTCTAGTGGAGGGATGTTTTGGCCAGGTGGGAAGTAGCATCCAATTATGTTGATGGTTTTGTTTTGGTTAATTTTGAGGTTGGTATATATTATTTCTTCATTGAATTAAACATTCTTCATATAAAATGTTTTTCTAACCACTTTGGCCGCGTGGTTGTCAAATGAGAGATTGCTAACAACTTGTGTCCCCAGGTCCCTAATTACTTCTTCCGTACTTAATGGATTACCACCTATGTGGTAATTTGTGGGCACTTTGTTTTTGCCAAAGGGGATGACTATACACTTTTTGGCGTTTAGCTTGAGGCCATGGCTCTGGCACCAGTTGTCTGTTTCTATGAGGCCCTTTTGGAGGATGCTTGTGTCGACTGGAGAGTCGATCATGACGCCCAGTTTGGAGTCGTCTGCGAACTTGGTCAGCCACAGTCCTTCAGTGTTGGCCTGTACCTCCGAGAAATATATACCGAACAAGAGAGGTCCCAGGACTGAGCCTTGTGGGACGCCACTTGTAACTGGTTTGGAGTCTGACATGGCACCAGCAATTCTAACCATGTGGGTTCTGTCCTTGAGCCAGTTTGCAACCCATCTAGTGACATAGGGGTTTATATTTAAGCTGGTGAGCTTATCTATAATACCCGAGTGGGGTATTGTATCGAAGGCTTTTGCGAGGTCCAGGTAGGCTGTGTGGACCACCTTCCCCTCGTCAATGGCCTTGGTGACTGTTTCAAAAGAAATCGACCAGGTTTAAGAGGCAGGATCTGCCCTTAAAGCCGAACTGGGTAGGATCCAGTGTCTGTAGGTCCCCAATATCTTTATTTATGAGGTCCATGATGATCCTTTCCATAGCTTTGTAGACCAAGCTAGTCAGGCTTATGGGGCGATAGTTTCCAGGATCCGTAGAGGCACCACCTTTGTGGAGAGGGACCACTGTTGCTGTAAGCCACTCTTTGGGTACATATCCTGTAGTAAGGCTGAGATTGAACAGTAGTTTTATGTTTGGGTTTAGCTCTTCTTGGAGTTCATGTAGGACACAGCCCCAGGACACCGTCTGGTCCCATTGAATGCTGTGTTTTTTGCTTTGGAGAGGGAGGCTCTTACCTGAGCATCTGAGATGTCAGGAGGGCAGCACTCTGCTGGGTAGATATTTGCCCTTTTGGTGGTGGGGGGGGGAGAAGTTTGCGCTGAACCTGTCAGCTAGGATGTTGGCAATATCTGTGGGTTTGGTGTATTTTTTGTCATTTTGGACTAATTCTGAGCATATCTGGGAATTTCCACCCAGGATCCTAACATAACTAATGAAAGCCCTGTGATTATCCTTAGTGTCCTGTGCAATTTTTCTCTCTAAGCTGGCCTTAGACGACTTTATGAGTGCCCGTAGTTTTTTGCTAATACTGATCAGAGATGCCTTCCCTTTTTGGGATTTTGCTCTATCATGTAGTAGCTTCCTCCTTCTATTGTATAGTTTGTTTATGGCTGGGGTCCACCAGACAGGACGTCTGCCTTTGGAGGATTGGGTCTTGGTTTTATTTGGGATTGCATGATCCATGCATTCCTGAAGGTGTTCATAGAATGCGTTTATAAAGGATTCTGCGGTCTGGGCCGTATTTTCCACAGGCCCGGGGGCTTTGAAGGATTCCACCTCAGTTTTGAGGACTGTGAAATTTGCTTTAGAGAAGTTTTTCACTGTGGTTTTCTGGGCAGGGGGTGGGGTCGAGATGTGAATATCTAGTGAGATTAGTTTATGGACTGATCTTACCAGTGAGGGATAAACTTCTGGTCTGGAGCATAGAATCCCCATGCTGGTGATGATCAGGTACAGTATGTTTTCCCCTCTTGTGGGAGTGGTAACAAGTTGCTCCATAACATTTGAGTTTATAAATTCTAGGAACCTTTGGGCTAGGGTTTTGGAGCTAGAGTAATGCTCCCAATTTATGTTTGGGTAGTTGAAGTCGCCCAATATAATGGTGTTTGGAGAGACCTTAATATTTTCCAGTGTTCTCAGGAAGGCCGAGTGGGGTTCCTGGGTTTGGGAGGGTGGTCTGTAGCAGGCTATAAACTGGAAGGCAGTTTTACCCACTGTTAGTTGTACATGGATAGTCTCTGATGCTTCGTGCTGTGCCACCAACCTGGAGGTGTGGGTATCTTTGACGAATATTGATACTCCCCCTCCTTTTGTGGTTCGGTCCAAGTTTTGGGGCTGAAAAGCATGGTATGAGGTATAACCTGGTAGTGCTGGGGTGCTCTCGGGAGCCTTGAACAGGTTTCTGTTACTGCACAGATATCGATGTTCTCCATGCTAAGGAGAGTTTTGAGTGCGTGCATCTTGAGGTTTAGACTTCTGGCGTTGAGTAGCATTACTCTTAGTTTCTTATCCCTTGTGATACCTATGGAGGTGGGTTTGTCTTTTGAGCCTTGCCTAAAAAAGGCACTATGGGGATAGCAAGAGCCTTTGCCAATATCCGAAAGCCCAGGGGTGACAGGTGCAAGCCGTCCCTAGCGAAGCATCATGGCTTGTCGAGCATGTCATCCCAGGCTGACAGGCATTGGATCCCCTTTGAATGACACCAATACTTAAGCCAGTTGTTGAAATTGATCATCTTGTCTTCATATTGTGGCATCATTCTTGGTGAGGGTAAGATGCTACTCAACGTCAGGGTCATACCGGCCTGGGCTACATGCTCAGAGAGCTCCTCTATGTCTCTTTTCATGTAGTCCAGGGAGTTACGTCTCAGGTCATTCACACCAGCATGGACAATGGCTGAGTCATATCTGTACTTGGCTTGGAGTGACCTGAGTGCTTGTGTTATGTGGCGGATCCTAGCGCCCGACAAGCAGCTCACCGTGACCTTTTCCTTGTTCAGCCTGGTGAGCGGGACGTCAGTGTGCCTGACGATAGAGTCACCTATTACAAGTGTATCAGATGTGTTGTTTAGCCTTAAGGGCTGTGACTGTTCGGCACACTGGCTTTGTGAGCTATGTGTTGCATGTGTTTTGTTTTGGGGTAGCAGTTGCTTGGGTGTCTTCTTTGGAGGTCTCTGCTGATTAGGCAGATTTTTATTTAGAGCCTCCGAGTATGTTTTTGTGTGTTGATGTGTTTGGTTTGCTGTCGTGGTAGGTCTGTGTGAGACTGGAATTGTAGTGAGTGTGGTTTCCTTCTCCTCCTGACTGGTTACGCCAGTATTGAGTTGAGAGAGCTTAGCCTCCAGTTAGGCTATATGGTTGCATCTCTCACATGTGTTGGAATTTGTTGGGAGGAGGAGAGGGTTGTCTGTGTACATGAGGCAGTTGTAACATTGCCTCAAGATCCTCAAGATTCCCAGATTCACCAGCTGGACCGGAGAGGAGATTGACAACTGACCTTTGGACATGCTAGAATAGTATTGGGAATTCCTTTATAATTGAAAAAAAGGGCCAATGGGGAAAAAGGTACTCAAGGGGAGTTTGTGAGGGTGTAGTGCTTTTAATTTTTTAGTGCTGACTTATATAATTGCTTTAGTGAGCAATTGCCAGGTAACTTAAATGCAATGTGTTACAGGTAACTTAAATGCAAAAACGACAAACAGTAACTTTCTTTCAAGTGAAACAATTAAATAAGTACAGTAAGCAATGCAGATATCACTAGGGATCCACAGAAGCACTGAAAAGCCGCATTTTAGGTGGAATTAGCGTTTCAGGGAAATAACAAGCAAACAAACAACAAGCATACAAACAGAGCTAGATTCAGCAGGCCTGGATCTAGTCTATGCTACAGCAAACAAGGTGTACCAATTTCAGTAAGAAACAGTTCAGATATGCAGGCACTATAGGCCTTTAACCAGAAATTCCCAGCTCAGAAGGGCAGAGTCCAGCCTCTCCTCCCACAAGAGTGCAGACCACGAACCCTCTTAATGTAAAATAACTGGCCTGAAGCCCAAGTGCTTAAACCAGAACTAATACACTTTTAGAATAACAGACACTGAGCCCTCAATCAGCAATTCCCAACTTAGAAGGATGTAAGCTACCTGTTCTGCCACTACAGTGCAGACCACAAACCTTCTTAATGTAAAACAACTGGTCTGAAACCCAAGTGCTTAAACTAAAAGGCTTAGAATGAGTTACACCAAGCAGTGATAAATACAATTGAGTACTTTTAAGATGACGCAAACGCAAAATAAAGTAGGAAAAAACACAAATACAATAAAAGCAGATAAAATTTATTTATTTATTTTTTTTTTTTTGAGTGAGCAAATGAGATGGGCCCAGGAGGAGTATCCAAGTGCAAATTTACAAGAGTTTCAAAGCCACTAAGATTAACACCAAAACAAAAACAGGGACGGTGGGTGGGGACCTACTGAAAAAACTCAGTCACAACTTCCAGCCAGATATTGCTCAATGCAACACAAACAAATTAATTTAGTGTATTTGAAAAAAAGTGCAGATAAAAATTTACTTAACTTCACTTATGCGTTCAGTTGATTGCATGCAGGTCTTAGCTGGCCAAAGCTCACAGTTTAAGCAGAAAATAATTCACTGTACCACTTGTATAAGTGAGAAAGCACTTCAGCCTACACTAGATGGCATTCAAAGCATCCTTAAAGATACCAAGAATTTTCTTTCTGATTTGTATTTATGGTCTACTACACTCATTGATAAAGAGAATTTACTTCTTGTCACCTTGGACATTAATTCTTTGTTTCCAGTTATACCTAATGAGGCAGGTATAGATAAAGTGAGAGCTTTTTTGACCACCTCTAGTGATTTCTCTAATAATAAGACTATACTAATTTGTTCACTCCATGAGCTCATTCTGTAAAATAACTTATTTGTTTTTGGTGATGTTTACTACCTCCAACTGACTGGTGTGGCTGCGGGTACTATTTGTGTAAACTCGTATCCCAACTTAGTTCTTGCACAATGGGAGCAGGAATCCGTGTTTGCCAACAATCTGTTCATGGAGAAAATCAGTATCTGCAGTAACAGGACGGCGAAAGCCAACACATTCCGGCTAGGCTTATAAATGCCTTTGGGCAGATAGCCTAGTACCTACCTATGAACCTATGAACCTGTTGACTGTCAGCTACTGTAGGCATTTTATTGATGACGCCTTTTTAGTTTGGAAAGGCACTGAACCTGATTTGTCTTGTTTCATTAATTATCTACACAGTACCACTGATTTTTTAAGATATACTTGTAAGAGCTTATGTATTAAGATAGATTTTCTTTTCGTTAGCATGAGTACATTAGGTGATTTTACTACAAAGTTCCATAAGAAAACCTGCAAGAAGAACAATATCTTGCACAAAACGAGCATGCATCCTAGGCATATCCCTAGGAACGTATTGAAAAGGCAATGCCTTAGAACTATGGGACCGCATAATACAGATGATCTAGCTGTGCCGGCTTTGCATGAGAAGTCTAAGGACTTCATCAGTAGAGGCTACTCTTTCAGTGAGCTTGCTGAAGTTGGGCGGCACAGTGGTGCAGCGGTTAACATGGTCACCTCACAGCAAGAGGTTCTCTGGTTTGATTTCTCGGCTGGGGTGCCTTCTGTGTGGAGTTTGGATGTTCTCCCTGTGTTTGCGTGGGTTTCCTCCGTTTTTTTCCAACAATCCAAAGGCATGCGTCTGGAGCATTTCTCCCTAGGCCTCCACTGAAAATAGGCTCTGTTCTACTTGGACTTTCTCGGTCAACAAAATGATAAATAAAACAAAAATAAAAAATAAGTTGTTAATGAGGTCCATGCACTCAGAGGCAGTGTTGCTAAACCATATTTTGCTGAAGGATTTGTTGACAATATATGTTCTTTTTCTGTGGGACAGGTGAGAAGGACTACACATATGGTGCTCACATATTCAAATTATATTGTTTGTAAAGTTGTTGCATATTCTTATGTCAGATCAACATTTAAAGGAAGTTCTGGGTCCAGAACCACAATTTTCTTTTCTTTCAGCCACTTAAGCATGTTTTGTGTTACAGGACTTTCCATAAACCTTCTTTTTCTTCTTGTAATCAGCTAGGTACATTCCCATGCCCTTCCTGCAAAGCCTGTAAGAATATATTTGTCACTAGTAGTATCGGATTTTCTGCCTGTAATTCTCATATCAACATTGTTTTTTATGCAGACTGTAAGAGTACCAACGTAGTTTACTTGGCTTTGTGTCAAGCATGTGACTCTTATTATGTTGACAGAATGAACAGGATGTTGAAAGATAGGATTCTGGAGCATGTAGGGGATGCTAGGAATAAGAGGATGGCTAATGCTTTAATGAAACATTTTGTAGACTGTGGTGCTGCTCATTGTTTTAAATTTGCTATCCTTGAAATGTTGACTGAGGATCTACGTGGTGGTGATAATGCGAATAAGATGGAGTGCAGATAGCTACATTGGATAATTAAACTGCACGCCAATGTTAAACCTGGTTTAAATGACAGCATTACTTTAAGGCCGGTGCTTCGTAAACTTGGCCTACCTCGTTGAGCTGATTGATTCAGCGGTTTTGTTTTATGAATGACCAGCAGATGTCACTATTGATGTCATATTTAAACTATGCATTTGCTATATGTGTTTTTTATTGGTTGTTTCTAGATTTCTGTGTAGTGACAGCTGATGTCATTATTAATGTCATATTTAAATTATGTGTCTCCTATATGTGTTTTTATTGGTTGGTTTTTAAACTTCTGTGTGTGTTGATTGGTGCAGCTCTCTTGATAAGGACTGTGGTCTGCTGTCTAAGGTCTGAGGAAGCTGTGTTCTGTGAAAACGCTTACCTTTTTGTTATTAAAATTCTTGTTTTATTTCTACTTTAGTTTGTTTCTATTACACTGATTTTTGCTGCTGATTGCTGTGGTGGCCGAACTCTTCTTTTTGGATTATACTTTACTGTGCATTTGTTCAGCCTTTGCCTGCAGGCGTTCCTGTTTCTCTTTTGAACCCTATATCCTGTGTCACTAGACAGAACACATAATACCCCTGTACCTTGTGTCAGTAGAAAGAACACATAATGACCCTGTATCCAGTCTCACCAGACAGAACATGTAATAACCCTATACCCTGTCCCACTTGATGAAACACATAACTAGAACTAGAAGGTAAAGTGGGACAATATGTACAAACAAGGGTTCATAGGAAATTTCCAAATGTTAATCATGCCTTGAATGGTGAAAGTTGTCATCCAGCACATTTAATAAACTCTCTGTCTTATGGTGAATTTTTGAGAATATCGAGATTAAGCAGTAATGATGCTATTTTTTGGGAGGATCTAGAAAAGATGTGTGTTCGGTTTTTAAATAGAGGATATGAACAAGAAATTTTAGAGAAAGCTTTAAACAGACTAGTAAATGATAATGTAAGTCAGAAAGGGAGCATATTTAATACCTGGTATGATACGAGAAATAATGAAAATAAAAATAAAAACAATAATAGGAGCAAGTCGACTTTGTTACTACTTATAATGTGGTGACTTGGTTACTACTTATAATGTGGTGACTTGGTTACTACTTATAATGTGGTGCCTTTGTTACTACTTATAATGTGGTGACTTGGTTACTACTTATAATGTGGTGACTTGGTTACTACTTATAATGTGGTGACATGGTTACTACTTATAATGTGGTGACTTGGTTACTACTTATAATGTGGTGACTTGGTTACTACTTAATAATGTGGTGACTTTGTTACTACTTATAATGTGGTGACTTGGTTACTACTTATAATGTGGTGACTTGGTTACTTCTTATAATGTGGTGACTTGGTTACTACTTATAATGTGGTGACTTGGTTACTACTTATAATGTGATGACTTTGTTACTACTTATAATGTGATGACTTTGTTACTACTTATAATGGGGTGACTTGGTTACTATTTATAATTTGGTGGCTTGGTTACTACTTATAATGTGGTGGCTTTGTTACTACTTATAATGTGGTGGCTTTGTTACTACTTATAATGTGGTGACTTTGTTACTACTTATAATGTGGTGGCTTTGTTACTACTTATAATGTGGTGACTTTGTTACTACTTATAATGTGGTGCCTTTGTTACTACTTATAATGTGGTGACATGGTTACTACTTATAATGTGGTGACTTGGTTACTACTTATAATGTGGTGACTTGGTTACTACTTATAATGTGATGACTTTGTTACTACTTATAATGTGATGACTTTGTTACTACTTATAATGGGGTGACTTGGTTACTATTTATAATTTGGTGGCTTGGTTACTACTTATAATGTGGTGGCTTGGTTACTACTTATAATGTGGTGCCTTTGTTACTACTTATAATGTGGTGCCTTTGTTACTACTTATAATGTGGTGACATGGTTACTACTTATAATGTGGTGACTTGGTTACTACTTATAATGTGGTGCCTTTGTTACTACTTATAATGTGGTGCCTTTGTTACTACTTATAATGTGGTGACATGGTTACTACTTATAATGTGGTGACTTGGTTACTACTTATAATGTGGTGACTTGGTTACTACTTATAATGTGGTGACTTGGTTACTACTTATAATGTGGTGCCTTTGTTACTACTTATAATGTGGTGACTTTGTTACTACTTGTAATGTGTTGACTTGGTTACTACTTATAATGTGGTGACTTGGTTACTTCTTATAATGTGGTGACTTGGTTACTACTTATAATGTGGTGCCTTGGTTACTACTTATAATGTGGTGCCTTTGTTACTACTTATAATGTGGTGCCTTTGTTACTACTTATAATGTGGTGACTTGGTTACTACTTATAATGTGGTGACTTTGTTACTACTTATAATGCGGTGACATGGTTACTACTTATAATGCGGTGACATGGTTACTACTTATAATGTGGTGACTTGGTTACTACTTATAATGTGGTGACTTGGTTACTACTTATAATGTGGTGACTTGGTTACTACTTATAATGTTGTGACTTGGTTACTACTTGTAATATGGTGACTTGGTTACTACTTATAATGTGGTGACTTGGTTACTTCTTATAACGTGGTGACTTGGTTACTACTTATAATGTGGTGACTTGGTTACTACTTATAATGTGATGACTTTGTTACTACTTATAATGTGATGACTTTGTTACTACTTATAATGTGGTGGCTTTGTTACTACTTATAATGTGGTGACTTGGTTACTACTTATAATGTGGTGACGTTGTTACTACTTGTAATGTGGTGACTTGGTTACTACTTGTAATGTGGTGACTTTGTTACTACTTATAATGTGGTGACTTTGTTACTACTTATAATGTGGTGACTTGGTTACTACTTGTAATGTGGTGACGTTGTTACTACTTGTAATGTGGTGACTTGGTTACTACTTATAATGTGGTGACTTTGTTACTACTTATAATGTGGTGACTTTGTTACTACTTATAATGTGGTGACTTGGTTACTACTTATAATGTGGTGACTTTGTTACTACTTATAATGTGGTGACAGATGAAATATTTAAAATAGTTAAGTATTATTGGGAGTTTTTGTTAAAAGATTCAAGGCTAAAAGATATATTACCATACAAGCCTATGTTGTCTTGGAAGAGAGGGAAAAGTATTGGGGACATGTTAGTTCACAGTAATTTTGAATTTCCTAAAGAACGGTTTATGAAGTTTAAGATTACTGGGTACTAGAAAATGTGGTAAGTGTTCCATGTGCCAGCATGTAGTTCCATATTGTGATAGGATTAATGATGTTACATGTACCCCAGAGCAATTTGTCAGTTGCAATACCAAAGGCATGGTGTAGGTACTGAAATGCTCTTGCAGCCTTTTTATATAGGTGAAACAAAAAGGCCAATTAAAATAAGAATGCAAGAGCATTTAAGAGATATAAAAAATGGAAAGCCCAGTAGCACAACATTACATGACATGTCATGATGGTAAAAGTGATTGTTTAAAGGGCACAATTTTGGAAACTGTGCATGGCTGGGATAAAATAAAAATTAAAAAAAGATTACTATATAAAGAGACAGTATGCATTTTAAAATTTGGTACTTTGACACCCAATGGGTTAAATCTTGAATGTAACTGGAGGGTGTTTTTGTAAGTCATTACATAATTAAACAAACCAGAAAAGCACTCGGACAGCCGTTTATGCCCCAGGAACTTTTGTTAACACAGCACAGAACAGAGTAATGCTGATCACTTAACAGTACGTTTTCGTCCAAGACTTCATCGGAATAACCATCTAAACCACCTCCCCCCATTTTATAACACAGGTAATTCACATAAGTCAATCATTAAGAGACACAATTGAGCATAATTAACAACAGAAAATTCACAAAAATTAATTAAACAAAGTTTAAAATCAATTCAGAGATGCAGGAACAACTCCTTCATACAAAACTTCACTTACTACATATTATAAAAATATCTACTGTTAAAAACCTTATTTAATAAATATATTTTAAAGCATATACAAATGAATAAATAATTAAAAATGCCTACTAAATTCAGTATATGATCCGTGGTGGTGGTGCTGCGGTAGCGTTGTCGCCTCACAGTCAGATGCTGTCCGGTTCGATTCTCAGCTAGAGCGTCTTCTGCGTGGAGACATGCGTGAATGGGCGTACCTTCGTTGAAGGTTGTGCGTCAGGGCTGGTAACTCGGCACGTAAAAATCAATTACCAATCATTAGCGGACCGGAGTTCTGCTGTGGCGACCCCTAACCGGGAAAAGCCAAAAGACACAACTAAATTCAGTATATGAACACATACTAAAACAATACGTTGCTGCCCTCTAGTGTCCAAAATATGTATAGCACTAAATTCTAATAGTTCATAGTGTATTAAATCAATAATAAAATGCTAAGGTTATAAAATGCTAAGGTTTAAAAACACTCATGTAAACATAGAATTGTCATAAACTATCACATAACATGCTAAAATCACTAATAAAACATTTCCATGTAAAAACTTTTATACATAAGGGACATTTCTATCTGAAGAACCATTTGTATATGACTATGACTATAAATATGACTCAGTCATTGTACATGCTGGTGTGAATGACCTGAGACGTACCTCCCTGGACTACATGAAAAGAGACATAGAGGAGCTCTCTGATCATGTAGCCCAGGCTGGTATGACCCTGACCTTGAGCAGCATCTTACCCTCACCTAGAATGATGCCACAGTACAAAGACAAAATGATCGATTTTAACAACTGGCTAAAATTTTGGTGTCATTCAAAGTGGATCTAGTGTCTGTCAGCCTGGGATGACATGCTCGACAAGCCACGTTGCTTCGCTAGGGGCGGCTTGCACCTGTCACCACTGGGCTTTCGGATATTGGCAAAGGCTCTTGCCACCCCCATAGTGCCTTTTTTAGGCAAGGCTCAAAAGTCAAACCCACCCCCAGAGACAGCACAAGGAACAAGAAACTAAGGGTAATGCTGCTAAACGCCAGAAGTCTTAACCTCAAGATGCACACACTCGAAGCTCTCCTCAGTATGGAGAACATCGATATCTGTGCAGTGACAGAAACCTGGTTCAAGGCTCCAGAGAGCACCCCAGCACTACCAGGCTATACCTCATATCATGCTTTTCGGCCCCAAAACCCAGACCGAACCACAAAGGGAGGGGGAGTTTCCATATTTATCAAGGATATCCACACCTCCAGGTTAGTGGCATTGTACGAAGTATCGGAGACCATCCTTGTGCAACTAACAGTGGGCAAGACTGCTTTTCAGTTTATAGCATCCTACAGACCATCCTCTCAAAGTCAGGAATCCCACTCGGCTTTCCTGAAAACATTGGAGAACATGAAGATCTCTCCAAACACCATTATATTGGGTGACTTCAACTACCCAAACATTGACTGGGAGCACTACTCAAGCTCCAGCACCTTAGTCCAAAGATTCCTGGAAATTATAAACTCAAATGCTATGGAACAACTAGTCACCACTCCCACAAGAGGGGACAACATACTAGACCTGATCATTACCAACATGGGGACTCTATGCTCCACACCAGAAGTATATCCCTCATTGGTAAGATCAGACCATAAATTAATTTCACTGGATGTCCACATCCCGACCCCACCCCCAGCCCAGAAAACCACAGTGAAAAACTTCTCAAAAGTGAACTTCTCACTTCTCAAAACCGAAGTGGAATCCTTCAAGGCCCCAGGGCCAGTGGAAACTACGGCCCAAACTGCAGAATCCTATATAAATGCATTCTACGGACATCTCCAGGAATGCATGGATCATGTTATCCCAAACAAAACCAAGACCCAATCATCCAAAGGCAGGCGTCCGGTCTGGTGGACCCCTGCCATAAATAAACTGTACAACAGAAGGAGGAAGCTACTACATGATAGAGCAAAATCCCTAATAGGGAAGGCATCTCTGATCAGTACTAGCAAAAAATTACGATCCCTCATAAAATCCTCCAAGGCCAGCTTCAAGAGAAAAATTGCACAGGACACCAAAGACCATCATAAGGCTTTTTTCAGTTATGTTAGAAACCTGGGATGCAACTCCCAGACTTGTTCTGAGTTGATTCTAAACGACAAAAAATACACTGAACCCACAGACATCGCTAATATCCTGGCAGACAGGTTCAGTGCAAACTTCTCCACCCCTCCCCCGTAAAAGAGCAAGTACCTAGCCCGGCAGAGGGCTGCCTCGCAAACATCTCAGATGCGCAGGTGAAGGCTGCCCTCTCCAAAGCAAAAACACTGCTTCCATGGGACCAGATGGCATCCCAGGTTGCATCCTACATGAACTCCAAGAGGAACTAATCCCTCAAATAAAACAGCTATACAATCTCAGCCTCACTACAGGATATGTGCCCACAGAATAGCGTACAGCAACAGTGGTCCCACTCCACAAAGGTGGAGCCTCTACAGACCCTGGAAACTATCGCCCCATAAGCCTGACTAGCTTAGTCTGCAAGGCTATGGAGAGGATCATCATGGAGCTCATAAACAAAGACATTGGGGACCTACAGACACTATATCCTACCCAGTTCGGCTTTGTCAAGGGCAGATCCTGCCTTTTGAACCTGGTTGACTTCTTTGAAACAGTCACCAAAGCCATAGATGAAGGGAAGGTAGTCCACACAGCCTATCTGGACCTTGCAAAGGCATTTGACACAATACCCCACTCGAGCATCATAGATAAGCTATCCAGCTTAAATATAAACCCCTATGTCACAAGATGGGTCGCAAACTGGCTCAAAGACAGAACCCACAGAGTGAGAGTTGCTGGAGCCATGTCAGACTCGAAACCTGTCACAAGTGGCATCCCACAGGGTTCTGTCCTGGGACCACTCTTGTTCAGTACAGGCAAACGTGGGAGGACTATGGCTCACCAAGGTCGCACTTTGCCTCATTCTCTATCCAAAACAGACATATATCATCTAAAAAGCATTGATAAAGAGCCCAACAATCTTTGTATACTAAATTAAAAATATATTTCTTCTTCCACCAGGCTAGCACCAAGTTGGCAAATGTTGGGGCACACATTGGGTAGATTTAGTAAATTGTCAGAATTGGACATAAAGTTTGATCACCCCTTGAAATTTGTGTTTAGAAAAGGCAAATGTATTAAAAATATTTTAGAAAAGAAGGGTTTTGGCAAAAGGAATAAGAAAGTGGGGATGTAGATCTAACAAATCGGAGATGTACATCCCTAGTAGGAGGAGCTGTATTACAGCGAAAGGGTACTCCAATTGTGATTCAAGGGGGTTAGTGTACATGGCCCTATGTGGAAAATGTGAAGGATTTTATGTAGGAAAAACGGAAAGGTGTTTAAAAAGGAGAATTTATGAACATAATTGCGATGTCAAGAAAGGTAATTACAGAAATGCACTATATAAACAAACACAAACGTGTAAGGAGGCAGCTTTCACATTTTTGTGTTGGAAGAAGTTCAAAAGGATGTTAGAGGGGGACCTTGGGAGACCCAAATAGAATATAGAAAAGTATATTGGCAACTGGTATAAATGGCCAGGCCTAAATGAGATGGTCTCCCTGGCACCTGTGTTGAAATTAAGAGCGGCCAAATTATAGGGTCATTATTTGAAGTTACCCCTGAAAATGTGTATCAATAGTGAATAAGTGTATTTCTTAATTAGAAATGGTTCTTCAGATAGAAATGTCCCTTATATATAAACTTTTAAATAGAAATGTTTTATTAGTGATTTTAGCATGTTATGTGATAGTTTATGACAATTCTATGTTTACACAAGTGTTTTTAAACCTTAGCATTTTATTATTGATTTAATACATTATGAACTATTAGAATTTAGTGTTATACATATTTTGGACACTAGAGGTCAGCAAAGTATTGTTTTTAGTATGTGTTCATATACTGAATTTATAGGTTCATAGGTTGGTACTAGGCTATCTGCCCTAGGGCCTATGCAAGCTTAGCCATAACAATTCCCTGGATATTTCTTCCCACAATATTTACTTCTCTGGACCCCTGTCTGACATGATCCCCCGGGGTGAATTTCCTATCTCCCATCCAATCATCAAGGTTCCTTTTGAAGAGGGCCAATGAGGCGCTCTGCTTGACATGTATGGGCAGTCTATTCCAGAGTATGGGGTGTCTCTGGGTCAAGTGGAGCATGTCCAACAGCTCAGGGTTTGACATGGCCTTGTATGTTAAGCAGAGATCACCTCTGAGTAGACAGTATGCCAGAGTATAGCTGGAGTTTTTTTAGATGGTCAGCATAGGGCATCTGCTTTAGGCCTGTGATTCTTTTACTGAGGTTTTTCTGTGGCCTTTCCGGCTGTTGCAGATGTCTTGTGAGGTACATACCAAACGGGGCATTTATACTCTATAATGGGTCTAATGAGAGATGAGTACAGTGGGACAATGACCTCTTTTTTTCTGGATGAAAAGCCCTTAGTGATGAGGTGTGCCACACAGAAGGATTTCCTGACTGTTGTGGTGATGTGGTTATCGAAAGTGAGACCACTGTCTACCTGTGTCCCTAAGTCTCTCATCACAATTTCGATGTTTAGTGACCTGCCACCTATGTGGTAATTCATGGGTACATGTTTTTTTCCAAAGGGGATAACTATACATTTCTTGGCATTACGCTTGAGCCCATGGCTCTAGCACCAGGCACCTGTTTCTGTAAGGCCCTTTTGTAGAATATCCACATCATTTGGGGATTCAATAATGGCTCCCAGTTTGCAGTCATCTGCAAACTTTGTTAGCCAGAGTCCCTTAGTGTTGGCCTGTACTTCAGAGAAGTAGATGCCAAACAAGAGTGGTCCCAGGACTGAACCCTGAGGTACTCCACTTGTCTTGAGCTGGATTTGGAGTTGGCTACTTTTACGGTCTGGGTTCTGTCAGTAAGCCAGTTGGCAACCCATCGAGTGATGTAGAGATTTATACCCAGCTTAGTAAATTTATCTATGATTCCAGAGTGGGGGATGGTGTCAAAGGCCTTGGCGAGGTCCAGATAGGCTGTGTGGACTGCCTTACCCTCGTCCACAACTCTGGAGACTGATTCGAGAGACAAGATCGGCCCTTCACAAACCCAAACTGGGTGGGGTCCAGTGTTTGAAGGTTGCCAATGTCTTTGTTTATAAATTCCATGATAATGCATTCCATGCCCTTGCAGATCAGGCTTTTAAGACTGATGGGACAGTAGTTCGTGGGATCCAAGGTGGATCCTCCCTTGTGGAGTGGGATAACTGTAGCTGTGCGCCACTCAGTGGGCACAAAGCCTGAGGTGAGGCTATGATTAAACATGACACTTAGGTGAGGTGCCAGTTCATTTTGTAGTTCATGTAGTACACAGCCTGGGATGTCATCTGGTCCCATGGATGCTGTATTCTTGGCTTTTAGTAGGCATTTTTTATTTATCCATTTGTATAATTTTTAAAATATATTTATTAAATAAGGTTTTTAACAGTAGGGATTTTTATAATATGTTATAAGTGAAGTTTTGTATGAAGAGGAGTTGTTCCTGCATCTCTGAATTTATTTTAAACTTTGTTTAATTTTTGTGACTTTACTGTTACTTAATTATGCTCAATTGTTTCTTTTAATGACTGACATATGTGAATTTCCTGTGTTATAATAAAATGGGGGGAGGTGGTTTAGATGGTTATTCTGATGAAGTCTTGGATGAAAACGTACTGTTAAGTGATCAGCGTTACTCTTTTGTGCTTTGTTAAGAGTTCCTGGGGCATAAACGGCTGCCTGAGTGCTTTTCTGGTTTGTTGATGACTATTTTTCAGCACTCTGTCCATTTTTGGTGATTTTTTTGGTCATTACATAATTAACTTGACTGATTTAATATGTTGATTTATGTACTTTATAAGAACTTATGTGAGTATACTTTATCTCTTGACGGCTTGTGTGAGCCCAGGTGCTAAGATCTATTAAAGACATTGTTTTATACAACAGTTACAGCTCTTTCCCCTCTTTTATGGTATTTTTTTCCTTTTGTGCATACTTTGGTGGTATATAAGAAACACATAATAACCCTGTAACCTGTCTCACTAGACAGAAAAACATAAAAACTCTGTAGCTTGTCTTGCTAGACAGAACATTTAATAACCCTGTACCTTGTCTCAGCGGACAGAACACATGATAATCCTATACCTTGTCTCACCAGACAGAACACATAATAACCCTGTGTGCTGTCAGAGTAGACAGACCACATACTACTGTATATACCCTGTCTCAAGAGACAGAACACATAATGCCCCTGTACTGTGTCTCACTAGACAGAACACATAATATCCCTGTACCTTGTTTCACTAGACAGAAGACATAATAACCCTGTACCCTATATCACTAGACAGAACACATAATGCTGCTATACCCTGTCTCACTAGACAGAGCACATAAAAACGCTGTACCCTCTCTCACTAGACAGAGCACATAATAATCATGTACCTTGTCTCACTGGACAGAACACATAATAACCCTGTACCTTGTCTCAATGGACAGAACATATGAAAATCCTATACCTTGTCTCACCAGACAGAGACATAACACTGTATGCTGTCAGGGTTGACGGAACACATTGTACCGTATACGCTGTCTCACCAGACAGAACACATAGTAACCCTGTACCTTGTCTCCCCAGACAGAACAGATGCTAACCCTGTGCTCTGTCTCACTAGACAGAGCACATAATAACCCTGTACCTTGTTTCACTAAACAAAACACATTCTACCGTCTACCCTGTCTCACTAGATGGAACACATAATAGCGCTGTACCCTGTGTCACTAGACAGAAACATAATAACCCTGTACCCTGTGTCAGTAGACAGAACACATAATACCGCTATAGCATGTCTCACTAGCAGAATACATAATACACCTGTACCTTGTCTCACTGGACAGAACACATAATAATCCTATACTTTGTCTCACCAGACAAAACACAATGTAGCACTTAATAATCCTGTACCCTGTCTCTGTAGACAGAACACATAATACTGCTATAGCATGTCTCACTAGCAGAACACATAATACACCTGTACCTTGTCTCACTGGACAGAACACATAATAACCCTATACCTTGTCTCACCAGACAAAACACATAATAACACTTAATAACCCTGTACCCTGTGTCAGTAGACAGAACACATAATACCGCTGTAGCATGTCTCACTAGCAGAACACATAATACACCTGTACCTTGTCTCACTGGACAGAACACATAATACACCTGTACCTTGTCTCACTGGACAGAACACATAATACACCTGTACCTTGTCTCACCAGACAAAACACATAATAACACTTAATAACCCTGTACCCTGTCTCTGTAGACAGAACACCTGCTATTAAGTGAGAACATAGCACAATTTCCAGCCCCCTTAAACCCCGAGAACTCTGCTGCCTATGCAGAACTTCATAGAAACCCTGTACCAGCATGTTATTAGGTGCATAGATGCAGCTGTACCCACCAGGAAGAAGTACAGAACTCTAAAAACGAGCCATTCTGGTGGAATCACATAATCAATAGGCTGTATAACAAGAGGAAGAACATCATGGCAAAAGTTATACTGTGCAGCACCCAGCAAGATAAAAGTGCTCTCATCAAACTAAACAGACAACTCGGAGGACAAATAAAGTCTACCAAAGCCACGTTTGAGGTAAGTTTGGCCTCCCAGGCAAGGAAAACCACAAAGCATTTTTAGCTGTGTCCACAACCTCAAAGGCCATACACAATTCTGTGCAGAGCTCATTGTAAGTGGAGTCAGCTATACTGAGCCAGAAGACATAGCAAAGCTCCTGGCTGATAAATTCATCTCACCAACTTTACCCCTTTCTCCCCCTCAACCTTCCCCCAGAAAATATCATCAAATATAACCCCTCCCCTACTATCACTAAGGAACATGTCCTTAATGCTCTGTCCAAGACCAAGAATACTGCATGAATGGGCCCAGTCAATATCTCATGAAGCCTTCTGAATAGCATGAAGTATGACCTATCAGGACCTCTGGAGTTACTATTTAACTGTAGCCTCCAAACACGCTTCATGCCTTATGAATGCAGAAAGGAAACAGCCATTCCTCTGCACAAAATTGGGCCATCTACAGACCTTTAAGTTTTACTTGTCTTTTATGTAAAGCCACGCTAAGAATTATCATAGAGGTGATCAATAGAGATATAGTAAACCCCCAGAAATTGGACCCAGCCCAGTTTGGTTTCATGAAGGGCAGATCATACCTACTCAACCTGGTGGACTTCTTGAGAAGATCACCAAAGCAATGGATGAGGGCAAAATCGTTCACACTGCCTACCTTGACTTTACCAAAGCATTTGATACAATACCCACTCGGGCATTGTTGACAAACTCAGGAGGTTAGGTGCAAACCTGTATGTCACCCAGTGGATAGCCAACTGACTCATAGAAAGGACCCAGGAAGTTAGAACTGGGAAGTCCACCTCTACAAAGAGGCCAGTCACAAGTGGGTTCTCTCAAGAATCAGTCATTGGACCGCTTGTTTTTGGCATTTACTTCCCAGAAGTCAAGGCCGATGTCAGTGGTCTCTGGCTGACTAAATTTGCAGATGCTTGCAAATTAGGAGGTGTCATTGATTCTCACACTGACACAAATGTTCTCCAGGAAGGGCTGACACAGACAAACAACTGGTGTCAGAGTCATGGATTAAAACTAAATGCCAAGAAAAGCATAATAGTATCCTTTGGGAAGTCATCCATCCCTAGCAACTGTCGTATTGACAACACACCCCTTAGAGGTGACCCAGCAGTCGGGGACTTAGGGACACACACATATAGAAATCGAGCCTTTAACCATCATGTGTCTACAGTGGTGTGGAAATCATTCTATGTTGCGTAACTTATAAACAAAAGTACGGCATCCAAGTCCATGGAAGTCATCGTTCCGCTGTATTCAGCATGTATCAGACCTATCACTGAGTACAGCGCCCCCTTTGGTGTGTACCTAACCGGAAGTCATCGTTCCGCTGTATTCAGCATGTATCAGACCTATCACTGAGTACAGCGCCCCCTTTGGTGTGTACCTAACCAGGCATATCCAAGTCATTGTTCCACTGTATTCAGCATGTATCAGACCTGTCATTGAGTACAGCGCCCCCTTTGGTGTGTACCTAACCAGGCATATCCAGCAATTGGAACATCCACAGAGGTTCCTCTCTAAAAGAATACAGGGCGTAAGTAAAGTGATCTGTGCAGACTGCCTCACACCTCTATCCCTGTATTCTGTCTCCTACAGGCTTTTGAGGGGAGATCTATGCCTTATATACAGGACATTGTCACACCCCACTCTGATGGACCTCCTGTATATCCACAAAATGAACAGGACCAGAACTACCTGTTCTAAAGACGTAAACCTTGCCTGTGATATAAATAGGGCATGCTGGAGAGATAGGTAGGCATCCCAGAGACTATACCATCTGTAGAACAGGTAACCCCATCCATGTGAAGCAGAGTTTCTCCCTAACCCAATTCAAGTGCAACTTGGACAATTGGATGAGAAACCGGAAATTCATCCCTGGTTTGGCACCTATGTATTTAATGGACACAGGTAAGTGGTAAAATGGTTAATTTCCCAGGCCCATGGTTACACTTATCAAGGGTATCAGAACTTGGCAGAGATTTGGGATACATGACTAAGCTTAAAAAGGCCCTATTAAACACCTATGAACCTAGGAACTTATAAATAACAATGTACCCTATCTAACTACACAGAACACATAGTAACCCTATACCCTGTCTCTATGGACAGAACACATAACCATATACTCTGTCTCATAGACAGCACACACAATACCCCTATAACCTGTCTCACTAGACTGAACACATAACCCTGTATCCTATGTAACTAGACAGAACACATAATAACACTGTACACTGTCTTGCTAGACTGAACACATAGTACCCCTATACTCTGTCATATTAGACCAAACACATAATAATGCTGTGCCCTATCTCACTAGACAGAACACATAATAACCCTGTATCCTGTCTCACTAGACATAACAAGTAATAACCCTGTACCCTGTTGCACTCGCAAGTTAGGAGCCATCATTGAATCCCACACTGATACAGACGTTCTCCAGGAGGGACTCACAGATAACTGGTGTCAGAGCCATGGACTAAAACTAAATGCCAAGAAATACATAATAGTATCTTTCAGAAAGTCATCCACCCCTGGTAATTACCATACTGACAACACACCCTTTAGAATTGTCCCAGTATTCAGGGACTTTTGGACACACGTAGACAGTAATCTGGCTTTTGTCAATCGTGTATACAGCAGTGAAATCATGCTATGTTGCACAAAGGTATGGCATTTAAGTCCAAGGAAGTCATTGTTCCACTGTATTGGGCATTCATCAGACCTGTCATTGAGTACAGTGTCCCCTTTGGTATGTACCTAACCAGGCGTATCCAACAATTGGAACATCCACAGCGGTTTCTCACTAAAAGAATATGGGGCTTAAGTAAAATGACCTCTGCAGATCACCTCAAGGCTCTATCCCTGTATTCTGTCTCCTACAGGTTTTTGAGGGGAGATCAATGCCTTACATACAGGGTATTGTCAGACCCCACTCTGATTGACCAGCTGTATCTCCACAAAATGAACAGCACCAGAATTACTTGTTCTAAAGACTTAAACCTTGCCTGTGATATAAGTAGGACATGCTGGAGAGATGGGTAAGTATCCCAGAGACTACCCCATCTATAGAACAGGTTCCTCCTCCATGTGAAGCAGTTCCTCTCAAACCTAATTCAAGTGCAACTTGGACAGTTGGATGGGAAACCAGAAATGCATCCCTGGTTTGGCACCTATGTCTTTAATGGACACAGGTAAATGGTTAAATGGTTCATCTCCCAGGCCCATGCTTTCACGTATCAAGGGTATCAGAACTTGTCAGAGACTGGGGATACATGGCTAAGCTTAAAAAGGCCCTTGTGGTCATTAGCCTAGTAAACACCTATGAACTTATGAATAATAATGTACCCTGTCTAACTACACAGAACACATAATAACCCTATGCCCTGCCTCGATAGAACACATAATAGCCGTGTACACTGTCTCACTAGACAGCAAACATAATACACCTTTACTCTGTCTCATGAGACAAAGCATAATAACCCAGTACCCTGTCTCACTAAACATAACACGATACCTCTGTACCCTGTGTGACTAGACGGAACACACTCTGTACCCAATATAACTAGACAGAACACATAACCCTGTACCCTGTCTCACTAGACAGAACACATAACCCTGTACCCTGTCTCACTAGACAGAACATATAACCCAGTACCTGTGTCCCTAGACAGAACACAATATCCCTATACCCTGTCTCACTAGACAGAACACATAATAACCCTGTACACTGTCTTGCTAGACAGAGCAAATAATGCCCCTGTAGCTTGTCTCACTAGGCAGAACATGTAGAAACCCTAAACCCTGTCTCACTGGACAGACCACATAATAACCCTGTACACTGTCTTGCTAGACAGAGCAAATAATGCCCCTGTAGTTTGTCTCACTAGGCAGAACATGTAGAAACCCTAAACCCTGTCTCAGTGGACAGAACACATAATAACCCTGTACACTGTCTTGCTAGACAGAGCAAATAATGCCCCTGTAGCTTGTCTCACTAGGCAGAACATGTAGAAACCCTAAACCCTGTCTCACTGGACAGAACACATAATAACCCTGTACACTGTCTTGCCAGACAGAGCAAATAATGCCCCTGTAGCTTGTCTCACTAGGCAGAACATGTAGTAATTCTGTACCTTGTCTCACCACACAGAAAACATAATAACCCTGTTAACTGTC
Organism: Protopterus annectens; assembly: GCF_019279795.1. Taxonomy (NCBI): domain Eukaryota; kingdom Metazoa; phylum Chordata; order Ceratodontiformes; family Protopteridae; genus Protopterus; species Protopterus annectens. Next base: position 1,870,988,926 of record NC_056732.1, read on the forward strand.
TCACTAGACAGAACCTTTAATAACCCTTTACCCTGTCTCGTTAGGCAAAACACATGCTAACCCTGTACCCTGTCTCACTAGACAGAACATGTAGTAACCCTGTACCCTGTCTCACTGGACAGAACACATAATAACCATGTACCCTTTATCACTAGACAAAACACATAATAACCCTGTACCCTCTCTCACTAGACAGGGTGCATAGTACTGTATACCCTGTCTCACTAGACAAAACACATAATGCCCCTATACCTTGTCTCACTACACAGAACACACAATAACCCTGCACCCAATCTCACTAGACAGAACACATAATAACCCTGTACCTGTCTCACTAGACAGAACACATAATACTCCTGTATCCTGTCTCACTAGACAGAACACATAATAACCCTGTACCCTTTTTCACTAAACGGAACACACAAAACACTGTACCCTGTCTTACTAGACCGAACACATAATACCCCTATACTCTGTCACACTAGACCGAACACATAGTAACAATGTGCCCTGTCTCACTACACAGAACACATAATAACCCTGTACCCTATCTCACTAGACGGAACAGATAATAACCCTCTACCCTGTCTCACTAGACAGAACACGTAATATACCTGTAGCTTATCTCACTAGACAGAACACATACTTACCCTTTACCTTGTCTTATTAGACAGAACACATGCTAACCCTGTACCCTAACTAGGCAGAACACATAATAACCCTGTACCCTGTCTCACTAGACAGAACACATAACCCTGTACCCTGTCTCACTAGACAGAACACATAATTACCCTGTATCCTGTCTCACTAGACAGAACACATAACACATAACCTTGCCTCACTAGATAGAATACATACTGCCTTATATCCTGTCTCAGCAGACAGAACATGTAACAACCTTTTACACTATTGCTCCAGACAGAACACATTATATCTCTGTACCCTGTCTCACTCGACAGAACACAGAAAACGCTGTACCCTGTCTCACTAGACCAGACAAATAATAAACCTGTACCCTGTCTCACCAGACAGAACACATAATATCTCTGTTTCATGTTTCATTAGACAGAACATATAAATCTCTGTACCTGTCTCACTAGACAGAACACATGATACTCCTGTATCCTGTTTCACTAGACAGAGCACATAAAACCGTATACCCTGTCCCACTAGACAGAACACATAATAACCCGGTACCATTTTTCACTAAACTGAACGCACAAAACACTGTACCCTGTCTTACTAGACCAAACACATAATACCCCTATAATCTGTCACACTAGACCGAACACATAACGATGTGCCCTGTCTCACTACACAGAACGCATAATAACCCTGTACCCTATCTCACTAGACGGAACAGATGATAATAACCCTCTACCTTGTCTCACTAGACAGAACAGGTAATATACCTGTAGCTTATCTCTCTAGACAAAGCACATAATAACCCTGTATCCTGTCTCACTAGACATAACAGGTAATAACCCTGTACCCTGTTTCATTCGCAGATTAGGAGGTGTCATTAAATCCCACACTGACACAAATGTTCTCCAGGAGGGGCTGACACAGACAGTTGGTGCCAGAGACATGGAGTTAAACTAAATGCCAAGAAATACATAATAGTATCCTTCAGGAAGTCATCCCCCCTGGTAACTACCATACTGACAACACACCCTTTAGAGTTGTCCCAGTAGTCGGGGACTTTTGGACACATGTAGATAGTAATCTAGCCTTTGACCATCATGTGTGTACAGCTGTGAGGAAATCATGGTATGTTGCACAACTTCTAAAAAATGTTATGGCATTTAAGTCCAAGGAAGTCATCGTTCCTTTGTATTGGGCATTTATTAAACCCATCATTGAGTACAGTGCCCCCCTTTGGTATGCACCTAACCAGGCATATCCAACAATTAGAACATCCACAGAGGTTCCTCACTAAAAGAATACAGGGCTTAAGTAAAATGATCTATGCAGACTACCTCAAGGCCCTATCCCTGTATTCTGTCTCCTACAGGCTTTTGAGGGGAGATCTATGCCTTGTATACAGGGCATTGTCATACCCCACTCTGATGGAACCCTTGCATATCCGCAAAACAAACAACACCAGAATTGCCCATTCTAAAGACTTAAACCTTTCCTGTGATATAAATAGGATGTGCTGGAGAGACAGGTGTGTATCCGAGAGATTACCCACAGGCTCCCCCTCTATGTGAAGCAGAGTTCCTCTCTAAGCCAATTCAAATGTCAAATAGACATTTGGATGGGGAACAGGAAATTCATCTCTGGCTTGGCACCTGTCTCTCTGATGCAAACAGGCAACCTGTAAATGGTTTATTCTTCCAGGCCATAGCTTGTAAATGTTTCATTTCCAAAGCCCCCAGTTAAACTTATCAAGGGTATCAGAACTTGTTAGAGATTTGGGATGCATGGCTAGGCTTAAAAATGCCCTTGTTGTCATTAGCCTAGTAAACACCCATGAACTAGACAGAACACATAACATAACCAGTCTGACTAGACAGAACACATAATACCCCTGTACCCTGTCTCACTAGACAGAACACATTGTACTATATACACTGTTTCACTAGACAGAACACATACTAACCCTGTACCTGTCTCACTAAGCAGAACAAATAATACCCCTGTAGATTGTTTCACTAGGCAGAAAAAATAACCCTGTGCCCTGTCTCACTAGTAGACAAAACACAGAGAAACCCTGTAACCTGGCTCACTAGACAGAACACATAGTAACCCTTTACCCTGTTTCATTAGACAAAACACGTTAACCCTGTACCCTGTCTCACAAGACAATACACCTAGTACCTCTGTACCCTATCTCACTAGACAGAACAAATAATAAATCTCTACGCTGTCTTACTATATGGAGCACAGAGTAACCCTGTACCCTATCTCACTAAACAGGACTCACAATAACCCTGTACCTTGTCTCACTAGACAGAACACAAAATAAATAAACACAAATGTATAAAAAACTGTATAACCAAAAAAGAAAGAGGAAAAAAACCACACTGGAAACAACACACTTAAAAGTTAGTGCTTTCGTTTACTTGAATGTTGTAAACTTCTTCAGACAATCAAAATTCAATTCACAAACCTTAAATACAATTAAATTAGTAATGTCATCAATTGAAAAAATGACCCACCTCATTTTAAAGAAACAAATAACAAGCATAATAAAGCATGGTATAAAATGCAATAAATAGTACTAGATAGCACAAAATGTTCCATTTACTGTCGTAAAAGACACATAACGTATACCTAATGAGAGAAATCTCTCATCTTATTAAAGCTTTTAATTTTAAAATGCTTTTGATGGAAATAACATCATTTAGCCCTGGTGGTGTTGCAGCATTCAATTTTAGTTGCCACAACACTTCTTTCTCCTCTAGTTTTAAACAAATAGGGCCACCCTTACCACTATCTGAGACCTTATCAGTTATTAAAAACTGAAATTCATGTCCTGGAAAGCTAAACACATGTCTAGCTAGTGCATTATTGAAATTGTTCTTCCTAATAGCATAACAATGCTCATAAATTCTATTTTTCAGTGATCTATCCGTTTTGCCCACATAAAAGAAGAGCATTGGGAACATAACCCTAAATAAACTACTCCTCTGGTGTTACAATTGAATTTGTCATTGATGTAAATTTTAATTCTACCCACTGTTAATGAACTAGTCACTTTGATGTATTTACACCAAGTGCAGTTCTCACATTTGTACATACCACAGTGTGGTTTGTGGCAGTAAGGTTTACTGTGTTCTAATATGCTTTTCAAATTCATTCCCCTCCTAAAGGTAAACTGGGGGTATTCGGTGATGTATTTATTGACACTTTGATCTTCAGACAAAAAACACCAGTTTTTACAAAAAATAGATTTTAACAAGTCTGCATCTGAGGAAAATGTAGTGATGAAATTCAAACTGGTCGACCCATCGGTCCTCAAATGAATTTGGGGACAATTATCTAAATGTGGGTACCCCAAATCCATCTGTGTTCCTACATCAGTTCTCTCTATGACTTGTTCTAGCATTGTATTCAGTTCCCTGATGTTTAAAATTGGCTTGAAACTACCACTTGTCCTTTTATTTGAAACTTCCCTAATCAAATTGTTAACCAATCTGTTGGGGTAACCATGTTTCACAAACATGTTCTTCAGAATTTCACATTCTTGAAAAAAATCATCATCCAAAGTTCATAGGTTCATAGGTTCATAGGTTCATACTAGGCTATCTGCCCGAGGGCATTTACAAGCCTAGCCCATAGTTTTGTGGCTTACGCCACCCCTTTAGTATGGGGAACTATACCCATTATTTTGCTGTGCCTCTGTTGAGCAGTGACACTGAGGTAATCCCTGGGGTATATCTGCGATCTCCCATCCATTGGTCAAGATTTCTCTTGAACAAGGCCAGCGAGGTGCTCTGCCTCACATATACCGGGATTTTATTCCACAGCATAGGGAGTCTTTGGGTGATGAATCTATCCCTCCAGCACGCCCTATTAATAGCCGTGTCGAGGTTTAAGTCTCCGCCCTTGTGGCTCTGACGGATCTAGATTTTTGAGGTGAAGCATATTCATCAAATCTGGGTTTGACATGGCCTTGTATGTTAGGCAAAGGTCACCTCTGAGCAAGCGTGGCGACTGAATAGAGCTGGAGTTCTTTCAGTCGGGCAGCATAGGACAGATGTTTGAGACCCTTTATCCTTTTGGTGAGGAACTTTGTGGCCTCTCCAGCTGCTGCAAGTGTCGGGTCAGATACATTCAATGGGGCATTGTACTCAATCATTGGTCTGATGAGTGATGAGTATAGGGAGACTATGACCTCCCTTGATCTAGATGAGAATCCCTTCATGATAAGGTGGGCAATGTAGAAGGTCTTCCTAACTACTTTAGCTACATGGGTGTCGAATGACAGACTACTATCAACCTGGGTCCCCAGGTCCCAGATAACGCCTTCTGTACTCAGTGGATTGCCACCTATTTGGTAGCTAGGGGTAACCTTGTTTTTCCGAAGGGTATGACTATGCATTTTTGGCATTTAACTTTAGGCCATGGCTCTGGCACCAGTTATCCGTTTCTGTGAGACCCTTCTGAAGGATATCTGTGTCAGATGTGTTTTCTACTATGGCCTAGTTTGCAGTCATCTGCAAACTTTGTCAGCCATAACCCTCCTGTGTTTGCTTGTACTTCGGAAAAGTAGATGCCAAACAAGAGTGGGCCCAGGACTGAGCCCTGTGGTACACCACTTGTGACAGGCTTTGAGTCTGACATGGCCAGCAACTCTGACCCTGTGGGTTCTGTCACTCAGCCAGTTTGCAACCCATCTTGTGATGTATGGGTTAACATTTAAGCTGATGAGTTTTTCAATGAGTGGGGTATTGTATCAAAGGCCTTCGCCAGATCGAGGTAGGCTGTATGGACTGCCTTTCCCTCATCAATGGCTTTGGTGACTGTTTCGAAAAAGTCAACCAAGTTTAGAAGGCATGATCTGCCTTTGACAAAGCCAAACTGGGATGGATCCAAAGTCTGCAAATTCCCTATGTCTTTATTTATGAGGTCCATTATGATCCTCTCCATGGCTTTGCAGATAAGGCTTGTCAAGCTAATGGGCCGGTAATTTCCAGGGTCGGTGGAGGCACCGCCTTTGTGAAGTGGGACCACAGTTGCAGTGCGCCACTCCTGGGCGTATCCAGAGGTAAGACTATGATTAAACAGCTGTCCTAGCTGTGGGTTTAATTCCTCATTGAGTTCGTGGAGCACACAGCCGGGGACACCATCAGGTCCCATGGATGCTGTGTTTTTTGCTTTGGAGAGAGCAGTTCTCACTTGGGCGTTGGAGATGTTTGGGGGGCTGCAATCGCTTGGTATAGATATCTCTCCTTTTGGGGGGGAGGGGGGGGAGAAGTTTGCACCTTGAGGCTCTAACTAATTGTCCCTTGACAACCCCTCTCTTCTGATGTTGTGGATGGCAACTGGAGAAGTGTAAGAAGGCGGTAGAGTATGTTGATTTTCTAAAGATTTTAGAAGTGAAACTCCTTCTACCTAAATCCTTTCTTAGTTCTACATCTAAATATGAGACCAAGTCAGTTCGAAATTCACAGGTAAATTTCAAAAAGTTAGTCTGTTTCTCCATTTCATTCAAAAGGTTATTAGCTGAAGTGCTGTCGCCCTTCCATAAGATGAAAATATCATCCAAATATCTGGTGTACCATGCAACTTTGTTCTCAAAAATAGAGTTGGTAAACAGGTAATGTTTCTCCCAAAATGCCATTACTACATTGGCAAAAGTTGCGCCACAGGGGAAACCCATAGCCACCCCAGTTTTTTGTAGGTACAGATGTCCATTAAACAAAAAATAGTTGTTTTTAAGTACTAATTCCAACAAATAAATGATAGTATCAATGACTTGGCCCTCTAGATGTTTCTCCAACAAGAAATCCCTTACCCATTCACAACCAACATCTTGTAAAATGGAAGTGTGTAGGTCACATACATCTATCGTGAGGAAGTTGAGATTTTCATCGAAGGGAATTTCATTGATTGCTTTTAAGAAAGCCCACGAGTCCCTACAAATCCGTTTTTCCCCTATTAAGGCTTCCTTTAATTTTAGATCCACATATTTTGCACAACCAAAGGTTAATGACTGTCGTCTGTCAATGATTGGAAGAAAGGGGGGCTTGGTCAAGTTTTTGTGAATTTTGGGAAGACCAAATAGACTTGGTGATTGGGTAAGCAATCTCCAAGTATTTAAACAAATCCATATCAATCCGTCCATCTATAAAGAGGTCTCTAATGAACCCCGACAGTTTACGGTAAGCACCGTTGACTTCGTTCAAAGAGACTTCCAAATAAGCTTCACTATGAAGTAAAGTTTCAATACTAGAAGTGTAATCATCCTGGTCCATAAAAAACAGTCCACTCCCCTTTCAGGTTTCATAATCCGTATATTTGCAAATTTCAACCCAACCAGTGCATCCCTTTCTGTTTGGGTAATGTTAGTTTCATAAGACTCAGAAGGTCGATGTGAGTTAGACATATTCCTGATGTCATTCTCACAGACTTTTTCAAAAAGGGCTATGGTAGGATGTAAAATTGGGTTGAACACACTAGCCACTCTTAAATCATTTCTGAGACTAAAAGCTTTTGTGTGAAAATTCTAAGGTCAACAAGTGTTCTTTCTATTTTACTTCTGAATGTTGGAACAAAAGTAAGGCCTTTAGCTAATGTGTCAATAAGAGTCAAATCCAGTACAAAGGAAGAATAGTTAAAAATCCTAAAATCACCTGTGGTGTTTAACATTATACATGGACCATGACTATCGTCATTGGTGACTTCATCTTTGTTCGAATTAGACATACAGGTAGGAGTTACCGCCTCCTCCTGTTCTGTTTTTTTCTTTTTCCACTGGTTTTGTTTTTGTCTCTGGTTCTGCTGACCCCCTGAAGTGGTTCCCAAGCTGGTGTGAAAACCCTGGTTCTGATTGTCATTTTGGTTAGTAACCTGTTTAAAATGTTTGTTACCCTGCCTATCTGCTATTCTTTCACTACGTCTCAATTGTGAAACACCAACACTTTCATCAACAAAATCATTAGTTTCATCAATAAAGATAGGTACACTATTGATTCCTGTTGATTTCCTTCTATTGTTACCATTAGATGGTGGTGGAGGATAAGATAGCCCTTTCTCATATGTGTCATGATCCCTATTCAATTTTTTCAACTTATTTGCTTGAATTCTACCTAACACATTTTCCATGCTTGAGAAAATATGCAGGAAGTCAAATTTATATCTAGGAAAGTCTACATCAGACCTAATGCTGTTGTCCAAGTCTGCTAATTCAATTTTGAAAGTATCAGTTTGACGAACGTAGTCTTTTATGAGGCATACCATATATTCAACACCTTGTTTGTCGAATAAACAAATAAGTTCCTTGTGAAAAAGCGAGTTCGCAATCACACCCGTAGGGTACTTCCACCGTCTAAACCCCTTAGGCACTTGCTTTCTTCTAACACATTCCGACAAATACTGAATTTCAATTTGTAGATGTTCTTCATCTCACATTGCTGCAGTCCTGACACTTGGGTAGTCCACTGTCCACGGTCGGCCCGAATATCAAAGTATAAGGCTGACGTCGGTCATGGCGCATTTAACTGACGTCAGGACGTCAGGGTACAAATGCGCATGACCGGCGTCATATCCTCAGTCTTTTTTTGCCGCATGGTCCGATGCAGAAGCAGCATTGCAAGTGCCGGTTGGCGTTCTGAGATTTTTCGATTTAGAAGTTTCAGACCGAGTTCAAAGTTGGCTAAGTACCGCTGGGGAATATTTTAGTTTTTCTTGCCTCAGTCATTTACCGGATGTCAGAAAAGTTAATAATTGCTTTCTTGTGGGAAACAGATACCATAGAGATTATCATACTTTGTGTATTCCATGCTTAGGGCCTGAGCACGACGTTGTTGGCTGTCGCTCTTGTGCTAGATTTAATAAACGCACTATAAAGAGACGGTTGGATTGTGCAAGGTTAGTCTTTGGGAAGCGGTGCAATTATAACATGCCGCCGGATGCTCCGGCCGCTTCCTCGAAGCGCAAGGACAAGGCAGTTAAGCCTAGGCTAGAAGAACCGTCTGTACCGGACGCCGGTTCTTTAGAGGTGTCGGTGGAGCCGGTGGCTCCACCGGAGATTTCTTTGTGTTCCCAGAGTGAGACCTTATTATTGCAGGATGTGGCCTCTCAGGAGGCAAGTCAGGCTGAGGGGGCTTCTCAGGTTACTATACTCCCCTCCCTTCCTAAGGTGGCTAGGCCCTCTCCTTCTGTTTCTAAAACTTCTCCCAGGAGCAGGCCAGGTTTAGCTTCAGTTGGTGTTACTCCTAGCTCTTCAGGTTTTATTTCCATACCTTGCCTCCTTTCAAAGGCATGCCAGACGTTCCTCCTCAACAAAGAATAGAGGCTCACAAACAAGTTTCTCTGTTGCTCCAAATAGGGGCCATACAGCCGGTCCCTCTGCCAGAAGTGGGCCTAGGATTTTATTCTCGCCTGTTCCTAGTACCAAAGAAGGTGAACACGTGGAGACCAATTTTGGATTTATCTATCCTCAACACTTATCTGGACATTCCCAAGTTCAAAATGTTGACGTTGCAGCAGCTTTTACCTCTGCTGGGCAAAGATCATTGGATGGTAACTTTGGATCTCAAGGAGGCTTACCTTCATGTTCCTATCAGACTCAGTTGCAGAAAGTATCTGCGTTTTCGAGCTGGGACTTCTCACTATCAGTTCTCTGCATTGCCCTTTGGCTTATCTACTGCGCCCAGGGTGTTCACGAAAGTTCTGGCTCCAGTGATAGCTTTCTTCAGACTAAAAGGAATACAGATCTATCCTTATTTGGACGACTGCCTAATTCTGGCTCAAGGAAGGGAAGAGCTTCTTCATCATTTGGAATATGTGATAGCAGTGCTAAGATGCCTAGGGTATTCTGTGAACGAAATAAAGTCCAGTCTAGTACCCTCTCAAGACATGTGCTTTCTGGGTGTGAGACTGAATACAGCAGCCCAGATGGCCTTTTTAACCCCGGACAAACAAAAGAGTCTATCCCTTTACTTCCATCAACTATCTCATCAGTCCAGGCTGACTGCAAGGACAGTCCTTCAAGCCTTAGGGTTCATGGCATCTTGTATTCTGGTGCTTCCCAATGCCAAACTGCATATGAGGAAGCTACAATGGTATCTCAAAATGTATGGACACAGCACTGCCAGGATCTGGACACTGTCATTCAAATAATACCTTGCATTCAGAAGGAATTTTTGTGGTGGGCTCAGGAATGTCACCTAAACAAGGGACTCTCTGTGACCCGGCCAGAGGCAAGTCAGATTTTAACGACAGATGCCTCGGACAAAGCTTGGGAGCTCATCTAAATGGAAAGTGGATACAAAACAAGTGGCCTGTCAGACTACAACATCTACATATCAACATGAAGGAGATGTTAGCAGTCCAGTTTGCATTAATAGCTTTCAAGGAATTCCTTCTTCCAGGACAGGTGTTGATTCTAACAGACAACACAACTGTCATGTGGTACATCAACAAGCAAGGGGAACGATTCTTATCCTCTATGCAGGCAAGCAATGATTTTGTGGGAGACTGCTCTCAGTTTACAGCTCAATCTTCAGGCAAGGTTTCTGCCAGGAGCACAGAACTCCTTAGCAGATGTGTTGAGCAGACGGATTATGGATCCCCACGAGTGGAAATTGGATCCTCATGTATTTCAGAAATTGACAGTGTCATGGGGAACTCCAGACATAGATCTGTTCGCTTCTCCACTGAACCATCAGTTGCCAAAGTTTTGCACAAAAAGGTTTCATCCCACAGCTTGGAGAGTGGATGCTCTTTCTTTCAATTGGAGCAATCTTCATGTTAATGCCTTTCCACCTCTGCCTCTCCTCCCAAAGGTACTTCTGAAGGTCAGACGGACAAGCCAAGGATGATTTTAATAGCTCCAGATTGGCCTCGACAGCACTGGTACCCATTACTAAGAAGTCTAGTACGGAAGCCTCCATGGCCTTTGCCTTCGATTCCACACCTGTTGTCACAGGTGGACAGCCATTTGCTCAATGTCAAGCTTCACTCTCTGCACCTAACAGCCTGGCATATTCTGTTTTGAACCATAATGGGCCTCCACTTCCTCAGCAAGTTTTGAATGTTATTTTGGAAGCTAGACGGCCTAGTACAAGGAAAGTGTACGCTGATAAATGGAAGAGATTTTTATTTTGGAGTGCAGCAAAAGATTTTGATGTTTCTGAGCCTAATTTGTGTGTGGCTCTTCAATATCTTACTGAGTTACTAGACAAAGGTTTGTCTTTCTCTTCTATTAAAGTTCATGCTGCAGCTATTTCAGCTCACTATGATTGCGACCCGCCATTGTTTTCTCATCCTTTGTTCAAGCAATTTCTTAGAGGGGCAAAGAATATAAGACCCCACGAAGAGCTCCTACTCCTGCTTGGGATCTCAATTTTGTGTTGGAGAAACTCACTCTACAACCTTTTGAGCCTGCAGCTACTGCTGAGTTGAAATATTTATCATGGAAGACTGCTTTTTTGTTGGCCATTACCTCTGCAAGACGGGTTTCTGAATTACAGGCCCTTATGGCAGTTGAGCCTTTCTTGATTTTCCATAAGGATAGGGTATCATTACGTACTAATCCTTCCTTTATGCCTAAGGTGGTTTCTAGTGTGGCTTTAAACCAGACTATTCATCTGCCTACTTTTTATGCAAATCCCAAAATAAGGGGAAAAGATTTTGCACACTTTGGATGTACACAGGCAGTTGCGTTATTATTTGGACAGAACTAAAGGGTTCAGGCAGTCTCAGCAGTTGTTTGTTTCTTTTGCTTTGAGTTCTCAGGGCAAGCCTGTGTCAAAACAAACTATTTCTAAGTGGATTGGGTTTTGCATTGCTTTCTGTTATTCCCATCATGGCAAGGAGGTTCCAGCTGGGATTAGGCCTCATTCCACTAGGGCTACTGCCACTTCAACAGCTTTTTGAGGGGAGTGGCAACCAAGGATATTTTGGAGGCAGCTACTTGGAGTTCTGTGCATACTTTCTCTAAGCATTATCACCTGCCACTTTACTCTAAGTCCAGGGCTGGTTTTGCCACTGCGGTTTTGCAGGGCATTTTGGCAGCTCCTGCTTCCTTATAGTTAGCCATCCTCCCTTACCTCTGCTTTGGGATTCTACCCAAGTGTCAGGACTGCAGCAATGTGAGATGAAGAACATAGTACAGTTTTGTACCTACCATAAATGTAGATGTTCAAGATCCACATTGCTGCAGTCCAATTTCTCCCTCCTTCCCTCTGTAGTTGGAGGTGGTTGTGTGGGTTGGGTTGTACATATTGTGTATATTGTATATGTATTGTACATATAGTTAGTGCAAGGGTGGTTGGTTATTTGTTTGCTGTCTTTTGGTTTTGACCTTTGTTTTTAAGGTCTTCTGACATCTGGGGCAAGAAAAGACTGAGGATATGACGCCGGTCATGCGCATTTGTACCCTGACGTCCTGACGTCAGTTAAATGCGCCATGACCGACGTCAGCCTTATACTTTGATATTCGGGCCGACCGTGGACAGCGGACTACCCAAGTGTCAGGACTGCAGCAATGTGGATCTTCGAACATCTACATTTATGGTAGGTACAAAACTGTACTTTTTTGTATTTAAAAAGTTTAAAGTCATATGATTTCAATTTACTGGATAAACCTGTCATTATTATCTTCAGAATATACTGAATTGTTAGTATTATGCTTGTTGTTCTGGTTTGAAATAAAACTGGCTGGCTCTTTTAACCAGTCATTCAAAGACGGTAAAGTAGTCCATGCACTTAATGCAGCTGAGTTAACCATGTTAGAATCCACACGACTCCTCGTGCCATCCGACACAAGTGACCGGACTTCATTTAGAGGTAAATTGTCCAAGTTGAAAGCTGTTGTTTTAGCGTTTCCCCGATCCTGCGATCCTAGGGTTCCGTTGGTGTTTCCCAGATCCTGCGATCCCAGGGCACGTTCACCACTTCCGGACGACAAATTCTGTGCTGGACTTGTAACAGTCAAAGGCATGCTGCTTACCTCACTCAGAGGTAGGGTTGTCGCAACCTGATGAGCTAAGTGATCCACTCGCTGTGAAAGTAGCTCAATAAGGGCTGTTAGCTTCCCCATAGCTGTTGAGTCACTGCTAGAACCTTGTTCGGAGCTCATATGCACTGTGTCAAGGCTCTCAAATAATAATTGCGTTCCAGTTGTAGGATTATCCTCCATAAACCACGAAAACGAATAAACACAAATGTATAAAAAACTGTATAACCAAAAAAGAAAGAGGAAAAAAAACACACTGGAAACAACACACTTAAAAGTTAGCGCTTTTGTTTACTTGAATGTTGTAAACTTCTTCAGACAATCAAAATTCAATTCACAAACCTTAAATACAATTAAATTAGTGATGTCATCAATTGAAAAAACGACCCACCTCATTTTAAAGAAACAAATAACAATCATAATAAAGCATGGTATAAAATGCAATAAATAGTACTAGATAGCATGAAATGTTCCATTTACTGTATTTTTTATTTTTTGTTTAATGGACATCTGTACCTACAAAAAACTGGGGTGGCTATGGGTTCCCCCTGTGGCACAACTTTCGCCAATGTAGTAATGGCATTTTGGGAGAAACATTATCTGTTTACCAACTCTATTTTTGAGAACAAAGTTGCATGGTACACCAGATATTTGGATGATATTTTCATCTTATGGAAGGGCGACAGCACTTCAGCTAATAACCTTTTGAATGAAATGGAGAAACAGACTAACTTTTTGAAATTTACCTGTGAATTTCGAACTGACTTGGTCTCATATTTAGATGTAGAACTAAGAAAGGATTTAGGTAGAAGGAGTTTCACTTCTAAAATCTTTAGAAAATCAACATACTCTACCGCCTTCTTACACTTCTCCAGTTGCCATCCACAACATCAGAAGAGAGGGGTTGTCAAGGGACAATTAGTTAGAGCCTCAAGGATGACAACTTTGGATGATGATTTTTTTCAAGAATGTGAAATTCTGAAGAACATGTTTGTGAAACATGGTTACCCCAACAGATTGGTTAACAATTTGATTAGGGAAGTTTCAAATAAAAGGACCAGTGGTAGTTTCAAGCCAATCTTAAACATCAGGGAACTGAATACAATGCTAGAACAAGTCACAGAGAGAACTGATGTAGGAACACAGATGGATTTGGGGTACCCACATTTAGATAATTGTCCCCAAATTCATTTGAGGACCGATGGGTCGACCAGTTTGAATTTCATCACTACATTTTCCTCAGATGCAGACTTGTTAAAATCTATTTTTTTGTAAAAACTGGTGTTTTTTGTCTGAAGATCAAAGTGTCAATAAATACATCACCAAATACCCCCAGTTTACCTTTAGGAGGGGAATGAATTTGAAAAGCATATTAGAACACAGTAAACCTTACTGCCACAAACCACACTGTGGTATGTACAAATGTGAGAACTGCACTTGGTGTAAATACATCTAAGTGACTAGTTCATTAACAGTGGGTAGAATTAAAATTTACATCAATGACAAATTCAATTGTAACACCAGAGGAGTGGTTTATTTAGGGTTATGTTCCCAATGCTCTTCTTTTTATGTGGGCAAAATGGATGGATCACTGAAAAATAGAATTTATGAGCATTGTTATGCTATTAGGAAGAACAATTTCAATAATGTACTAGCTAGACATGTGTTTAGCTTTCCAGGACATGAATTTCAGTTTTTAATAATTGATAAGGTCTCAGATAGTGGTAAGGGTGGCCCTATTTGTTTAAAACTATTGGAGAAAGAAGTGTTGTGGCAACTAAAATTGAATGCTGCAACACCACTAGGGCTAAATGATGTTATTTCCATCAAAAGCATTTTAAAATTAAAAGCTTTAATAAGATGAGAGATTTCTCTCATTAGGTATATGTTATGTGTCTTTTACGACAGTAAATGGAACATTTCATGCTATCTAGTACTATTTATTGCATTTTATACCATGCTTTATTATGCTTGTTATTTGTTTCTTTAAAATGAGGTGGGTCGTTTTTTCAATTGATGACATCACTAATTTAATTGTATTTAAGGTTTGTGAATTGAATTTTGATTGTCTGAAGAAGTTTACAACATTCAAGTAAACAAAAGCACTAACTTTTAAGTGTGTTGTTTCCAGTGTGCTTTTTTTCCTCTTTCTTTTTTGGTAAAACACAAAGTAACCCTCTACTCTATCTCACTAGACAGAACACAAAATAACCCTGTACCCTGTCTCACTAAAAATTCAGAATAGACCTATACCCAGTCCCATCAGACAGAACACATAATACTACTATATCCCATGCCACTAGACAAAACAGATAATGACCTTGTACCCTGTCTAACTAGACAGAGCACATACTTACCCTTTACCTTGTCTTATTAGACAGAACACAAGCTAACCCTGTACCCTAACTAGGCAGAGCACATAGTAACACTGTACCTTGCCTCATTAGATAGAACACGTACTGCCTTATATCCTGTCTCAGCAGACCGAACATGTAACAACCTTTTACACTGTTGCTCCAGACAGAACACATTATATCACTGTACCCTGTCTCACTCGACAGAACACAGAAAACACTGTACCCTGTCTCACTAGACCACACAAATAATAAACCTGTACCCTGTCTCACTAGACAGAACACATATCTCTGCACCATGTTTCACTAGAGTCTCACTAGACAGAACACATATCTCTGCACCATGTTTCACTAGACAGAACACAGAATAACCCTGTCTCACTATACAAAACACATACTAACCATGTAGCCTGTCTTGCCATACAAAGCACATATTAACCCTGTACCCTGTCTCAGTAGACAGAACACAACTGCCTTATGTACACAGACCCACCCTCTCCTCCTCCCAACAAGCTCAAATATATGTGAGAGATGCAACTATATAGCCAAACTGGAGGCTGAGCTCTTTCAACCCAGTACTGGTGCAGTCAGGAGGAGAAGGTAACCACACACACCACAAAGTGTCCAGTCTCACATAGACCTATCGCAACAGCAAACCAAACACATAAACACACAAAAACATACTCGGAGGCTCTAAATAAAAATCTGCCCAAGCAGCAGAGACCTCCAAAGCAGACATCCAAGCAACCGCTACCCCACAACAATACCCACGTATCACATAGTTCACAAAGTCAGTGTGCCACACAGTCACAGCCCTTAAGGCTAAACAACTCACCTAATACACTTGTAATAGGTGACTGTATTGTCAGACACACTGACGTCCCACTCACCAGGCTGAACAAGGAGAAGGTCACTGTAAGTTGCCTGTCGGGTGCCAGGATCCGCCACATAACCCAAGCACTCAGGTCACTCCAAAGCAAGTACAAATATGACTCCGTCATTGTCCATGCTAGTGTGAATGACCTAAGACCTACCACCCTGGACTACATGAAAAAAGACATAGAGGAGCTCTCTGATCATGTAGCCCAGGCCGGTATGACCCTGACCTTGAGTAGCATCTTACCCTCACCAAGAATGATGCCACAGTATAAAGACAAAATGATAAATTTTAACAATTGGCTAAAGTATTGGTGTCATTCAAAGGGGATCCAGTGTCTGTCAGCCTGGGATGACATGCTCGACATGCCACGTTGCTTCACTAGGGACGGCTTGCACCTGTCACCCCTGGGCTTTCGAATACTGGCTAGGGCTCTTGCCACCCCCATAGTGCCTTTTTTAGGCAAGGCTCAAAAGGCAAACCCACCTCCATAGACAACACAAGGAAAAAGAAACTAAGGGTAATGCTGCTCAATGCCAGAAGTCTAAACCTCAAGATGCACGCACTCGAGGCTCTCCTCAGTATGGAGAATATTGATATCTGTGCAGTAACAGACACCTGGTTCAAGGCTCCTGAGAGCACCCCAGCACTACCAGGTTATACCTCCTACCATGCTTTTCGGCCCCAAAACTTAGACCGAACCACAAAAGGAGGGGAAATGTCCATATTCATCAAAGATACCCACACCTCCAGGTTAGTGGCACTGCACGAAGCATCGGAGACCATCCATGTGCAACTAACAGTGGGCAAAACTGCCTTTCAGTTTGTAGCCTGCTACAGACCACCCTCCCAAACTCTGGAACCCCACTCGGCTTTCCTGAGAACACTGGAGAATATGAAGGTCTCTCCAAACACCATTATATTGGGTGAAGTCAACTACCCAAACATAGACTGGGAGCACTACTCAAGCCCCAACACCCTTGCCCAACGGTTCCTAGAATTTATAAACTCAAATGCTATGGAACAACTGGTCACCACTCCCACAAGAGGGGAAAACATATTGGACCTGATCATCACCAACATGGGGACTCTATGTTCCATACCAGAGGTATACCCCTCATTGGTAAGATCTGACCATAAATTAATCTCACTGGACATCCATTTCCCGTCCCCACCCCCAGCCAAGGAAACCACAGTGAAGAACTTCTCAAAGCAAACTTCACACTTCTCAAAACCGAGGTGGAATCCTTCAAAGCCCCCAGGCCAGTTGAAAATATGGCCCAAACCGCAGAATCCTTTACAAACGCATTCTGTGGACACCTACAGGAATGCATGGATCGTGCTATCCCAAATAAAACCAAGACTCACTCCTCCAAAGGCAGGAGACCTGTCTGGTGGACCCCAGCCATAAATAAGCTATACAACAGGAGGAGGAAGATACTACATGATAGAGCAAAATCCCAAAAAGGGAAGGCATCTGTGATCAGTACTAGCAAGAAAG
Source organism: Protopterus annectens (assembly GCF_019279795.1). Taxonomy (NCBI): domain Eukaryota; kingdom Metazoa; phylum Chordata; order Ceratodontiformes; family Protopteridae; genus Protopterus; species Protopterus annectens. The sequence goes on from NC_056732.1 coordinate 1,871,006,292, forward strand.
TACGATCCCTCATAAAATCATCTAAGGCCAGCTTCGAAAGAAAAATTGCACAAGACGCTAAAGATAGTCACAAGGCCTTCTTTAGTTATGTCAGGAACCTGGGTGGCAACTCCCAGATATGCTCTGAGTTGGTGCAAAATGACAAAAAATACACTGAGCCCACAGACATTGCCAACATCCTGGCAGACAGGTTCAGTGCAAACTTCTCCCCGCTTCCCCCACAGAAGAGCAAATGTCTATCCCAACAGAGTGTAGCCTCCCTGACATCACAGATGCACAGGTGAGAGCTGCCCTCTCCAAAGCAAAAAACACAGCATCAGTGGGATCGGACGGTGTCCCGGGCCACGTCTTACACGAGCTGTAGGAAGAACTGAACCCTCACATAAAGTCACTGTTCAGTCTCAGCCTTACTACAGGATATGTACCCAAGGAATGGCGTACAGCAACAGTGGTCCCACTCCATAAAGGTGGTGCCACAACGGACCCCGGAAACTATCGCCCTATAAGCCTGACTAGCCTGGTCTGCAAAGCTATGGAGCGTATCATCTTGGAACTCATAAACAAAGACATTGGGAACCTCCAAACACTGGATCCTACCCAATTCGGCTTTGTTAAGGGCAGATCTTGCCTCTTGAACCTGGTCGACTTCTTTGAAACAGTCACCAAGGCCATAGATGAAGGGAAGGTAATCCACACAGCCTACCTGGACCTCACAAAAGCCTTCGACACAATACCCCACTCGGGCATCATAAATAAGCTCAGTAGCTTGAATATCAACCCCTGTGTCACAAGATGGGTTGCAAACTGGCTCAGGGATAGAACCCACATGGTCAGAATTGCAGGTGCCATGTCAGACTCTAAACCAGTTACAAGTGGCGTCCCACAAGGCTCAGTCCTGGGACCTCTCTTTTTCTGTATATATTTATCTGAGGTACAGGCTAACACGGGAGGACTATGGCTGACCAAGTTCACAGATGACTGCAAACTGGGTGCCATAATCGACTCGCCGACTGACACAAGCATCCTCCAAAAGGGTCTCACAGAGACTGATAACTGGTGCCAGAGCCATGGCCTAAAGCTAAATGCCAAAAAGTGCATAATTATCCCCTTTGGGAAAAGCAAAGTGCCCACAAATTACCACAAAGGTGGTAATCCATTAAGTACGGAAGAAGTAATTAGGGATTTGGGGACCCAAGTAGATAGCAATCTTTCCTTTGACAATCACGTTGCCAAAGTGGTTAGAAAGACCTTCTATATAGCCCACCTTATCATGAAAGGGTTCACATCTAGATCAAGAGAGGTCATTGTGCCCCTCTACTCATCACTCATCAGGCCCATAATTGAATTCAGTGCCCCATTTGGGATGTACCTTACCCGACACCTGCAGCAACTGGAAAGACCCCAAAAGTACCTCACCAAGAGAATCAAGGGACTCAAACAGATGCCCTATGCAGTTAGGCTAAAGAAACTCCAGCTCTACTCAGTTGCTTACTGCCTACACGGAGGCGATCTGTGCCTGACGTATAAAGCCATGTCCAACCCAGAATGAATGGACATGCTCCACCTCAGGAAATCCAAATCCCTTAGAGCTACAAGCTCCAGGGATTTAAACCTCAGCACAGAAATAAATAGGACATGCTGGAGGGACAGATTCATATCCCAGAGGCTCCCCTCACTCTGGAACAAAATCCCAATCCATGTTTGGCAGAGGCCCTCAATGACCCTCTTCAAGAGAAATCTTGACGAGAGGATGGGAGATCATAGGTTTACCCCTAGGATCTCTTCTGTGTCCTTCTTGACGAGAGAATGGGAGATCATAGGTTTACCCCTGGGATCTCTTCTGTGTCCCTACTAGACAGAGGCACAGTAAACTAAACTTAAAAGGGCTATCTTCTGTGACCTACTACACAGAGACACAGTCAACTAATCTAAAAGGGTGGCGAAAGCCAAACACACTCTGGCTAGGCTTATAAATGCCCTAGCCTAGTATCAACCTATGAACCTATAATAACCCTGTACCCTGTCTCACTTGACAAAACACATAATATCTCTGTACCTGTCTCACTAGGCAGAACACATAAATTCCTATACCCTGCCTCACTAGATAGAGTACAGAATAACCTTTTACCCTGTCTCACTGAACAGAACACATATTACCTTGTAGCCTGTCTCACTAGATGGGACACAGAATAACCCTGTACCCTATCTGAATAGACATAACATATAATAACCCTTTACCTTGTCTCACTACACAGAACACACAAATCCCTATACCCTGTTTCACAAGACAGAACACAGAATAATCCTGTACCCTGTATCACTATCAGAACACATAATAACCGTATGCCCTGTATCACTGGACAGAACACATAATCCTGTGCCCTGTCTCACTAGACAAAACACAGAGAAACCCTGTCTCACTAGATAGAACACATAGTAACCCTGTACCCTGTCTCACTACACAGAACACATAGAAACCCTGTACCCTGTCTCACTAGACAGAACACATATTCACCGTATACCTTGTCTCACTAGACAGTACACAGAATAATCCTATACCCTGCCTCATGTAACAGAAAATATAATGTCACTGTCCCCTCTCTCACTAGACAGCACACAGAATAACCCTATACCCTGTCTCACTAGACAGAACACATAATAACCTAGTACCCTGTCTCACTGGACAGAACATATAAATCTCTATACCCTGTCTCATGAAACAGAACACATAATAACCCTATACCCTGTCTCATAAACTTGTCTCACTGGACAAGACACATGCTAAGCCTGTACCCTGCCTTACTAGACAGAACACATAATAATTGTTAAAGAAAATTCAAAGATCAATTCACGTAAGGTTCAGCAAGGCATCCTTTATTACTTGCAGCAAGGAGACAAAGCATGTAGGTACAAGGTTTGTCTGATTTTTCAATAGCTCAGCATGCTGTTTTTATACAGTTCTTTGCACGTACGCTATACAGTTCTCTGCACGTACACAGCAGGTGCTTATCAGTTAACTGCTGATTTTACAAAAACATCTTTCAGAATTTAGCTTGTCCACAGGGCTTGCCCTGTCAAACCCAGTTTCTGAGTTATGGTCCTGTAACTGTCTCTTCCTAACACAACATTTATGTGTTGCTAGTGTGAGGCCCCTATCTCAACATTCCACAGCAAGAACAACAGACTTTTAGGCGTCAGCAGCTTTTACAGAGACCACCAGTATTTACACATTTTACATAGAATAAATGTATTGACTCTTAACCCTTTAAGTGCAGAATTGTACACTATACAATTTGTACATTTCTCTAACATTTCCCCCTTTTAATACTTTATTCTTATTGTTTAATGAGTTTAATGAGTCTAAAACAAATCTATTTCATCTCTTGACTATTTCCATCCAGGCCTTGCAGTCAGAGAGTCATTCGGCATAGGCTCAAGTAAACAATTTTTCCGCCTCCATTTTAAGTAGTTCTTCATATTCAGTACTTTGTTGGTACAAGGTCTTTGAGACTGAGGCATCTATAGTGCTTTTTACCAGTCCACGCATGCAGGGGATGCAGCAGCATCCACAGAACATCAATATCGCTGCTCCAATGCAAATGGCGATCAACATATTCATCAGGACACTGTCCCATCCCCCAAACCATTTCTGGAAAAAGTCTGTTAAAGAATTTTGACCTGGCTTGGTCAAGGCAGATACTTGCTGAATCACTTCGAGATGGCTATCTATTTTGTGTTCATTGTTTGGAATAAATGAACAGCATTCCTCTTGGATTAACACGCAAGTACCTCCTTTCGCCACCAGGGTGAAATCCAGAGTCATACGATTTTGAAGCACTACTGCTCTCATAGCGGTCAGTTCATCTGTCACCAATTCCAAGGCGGAAAAGCTTGCATTGCTCAATGTCTCAAGCAGTTTGGACAACTTTCTCAGTTCCCAAATCGATTTTACCGCTCCGTACTGAGGTAGTATGCCAGCCCATGATATGACATCATCACCGAGAGCCATGTGGGACAGCCCTTTGTCACTGACGTGAGCCAGATCATGGTGATATATCCATGATGCATCGATTTGGCCTACTCGATTGGCAGGTTTTTTAACTTCTCGAACATTTCTGATTTTCCCTTGAGGTAAAGTTAATGTGTGTCGTATAGCTGGAACTAGGTAGCCCAAAAAGCAGCTTCTGGACCACTTTCTTGGTAGCCATTTATATGCTTTTCTTCTGGACACAAAATAACAATCTTCCACTTTAATGGTGATGTTGATAAACTCTAAGTGATCCCCAAAGTCCTGCAGTCCTCGGAACATTTTCCAATAGACAGTTTCCATTTCCTGGACAACGTTCGCTATAGAGTTTTAACAAGTTTTCTTATAGATGAGAAATTTGCCACACAACCCGACTTGTCTGCAATGCAGTTATAAACCACTGTTTTGTCATAATGGCTCCACCCTACCCTAGTTTCACCAAGTTTCTGAAAACACACAGTTCCGTTTTGATGGAGGGACAGCTGTAAGGCGACCGCATTTGCAGGCGTAATATTAGCCATGTTGTCCAACAAGCTTGTCAATGTCTCGGTAATATTTAGTGGAGACGCCATTAAAGGTAATCCTCCATGTGCAGTTAGTGTAGCTGCACAGATCCAACAATTTGAAACATTAAGGGTATCTGCATATGTGTACTTGATAGCCTGATGTGTTGAAAGCAGGATGCCATGCTGCACGCTTGCTAGGTTCAGTAAATATGGCGGAAAAGAGAAATGGCCATAGCAGAAAAACAATGACCACAATAACAGTCAATGAGATTGCCACACAATAGTTTTGTGGAAAAGTTGTCGTTCCAGTGGTCTGTTTTCTTCGGCTTTCCCAAAAGGATGGAATTCAACTTACTTTGGTGCAATCATGTCGCTTAATCTGGGTATTTTTTTATCTTATTCTCCCCTATAGGACCTTAGCACCGATAATTGCTTCACTGGGTTTGAGACTGATCAGTTCCTATTGATCTGACCCCCCTTTGTAGCCAGACTTTTGTGCTTAAGGTCCCGATGAAGAGGTAAGATCTTTACCCAATTCGAATTTCTTCACTAACTTGCAGTGTGTCAGATGGATCCTCGAAGCTCACTCTGTAATCTTGACTGCAGTCGGTGTCGAAAGAGGTAGGGACCTTCCCACTTCGGTGATGCCCAGTTCTTCCTCTTCACGATTTTGATCCACACCCAGTCTCCTGGAGTTACTGTTATTTCCAGTGCCTTAGTCTGCTCTGAACCTGAAACAGAATTAGACTGCAATATATGTTTAGAATTTAACCGTTTCTTCATATATTAGCTAATGTAAGATCAGCTTCCTGGTCTGAAGGCATGAGAGATTTCCATTGGGGTGTACAATACGCCCTCCCGTACAGTTTCTCATATGGGTTCAGCCCTTTTGCTGAGGGAACTGTTCTCATGTTCAACAGTGCCAGGGGAAAAAGTACAACCAGGTTTTCCCAGTTTCAGCCATTAATTTCCTCAGTTTACTTTTAAGTATGCCATTATGTCTTTTGACCAACTCTGCAGACTGAGGATGATAACCACAGTGATTTTTTAGAGAAATACCAAAAAACTTACTTAGCTGCTGTATAGTTTGTTTTACAAAGTGTGTTCCTTTGTCACTATATATTCTCTCCGGAATGCCAAACCTAGGAACAATTTCTTTCACAAGAACCTTTGCTACTGTAGCTGCATCCGGGTTCCTGGTTAGAAAAGCTTCCACCCACCTTGAGAACATATCTATAATTACAAGGCAGTACTTCTTATTTTCACATTTATTTACCTTTATAAAATCCATGCAAATGGTGTGAAACGGGTATGGAGGTGTGGGGAAACTCCCTTGTCTGGGCCACACTGCTCCTTGTGCATGATATTGATTGCAAATCTGACATGCTAAACAAAATTTTTTAGAGTAGTTTGAAAATCCATATGCAGTGAACACCTGATTCACTATCTGTACCATTCCCTCTGTTGAGACATGGCATTGCCCATGGCTCAATAATGCTGCATATCGAAAAAGATTAGAGGGTAATATTGGTTTCCCTTCTTTTGAAATGGACAAACTGTCTCTGAAGACGGCCCCCTGTTTTAACCAACGCCTTTTTTCTACCTGTGTGGTCAATGATTGCATTGTTTGTAGCATGTCCAAATTTAAACTTTCAGAGGGTTCTAAATCTTCTACAAGGTGTAAACAAGCTTCTGTAGCTGCTTGCTTTGCAGCAGCGTCAGCTCTTACATTACCTTTTGAGATAGCATCCTACTGTTTTGTGTGAGCTGCACATTTGCAGATAGCTAAACACTGAGGTAATTGAATGGAGTTTAAAAGATCTAATATGAGCTGTGCATGATTTATGAGTTTACCAGTTGATGTAATCATACCTCGGTTTTTCCATTGCTGTGCAAACACATGCACCGTGGAGAAAGCATGTTGACTGTCAGTAAAAACATTTGCACGCTTACCTTTTGCTAAAGTACATGCACAAGTGAGTGCAATCAATTCTGCCACCTGTGCGGACAAATGTCGTGGTAAGGGTTTTGCCTCTATAACCTCTGTGTCGGATACTACGGCATAGCCCAATAGGTTCTGTCCTGCTGGGTTCTTTTTGCATGAGCCATCTACATAATATGTCAGATCAGCATCTGTTAAAGGTATATCTGTAAGGTCCTTCCTAGGTAATGTCATCTGCTCGATCTCCTGCAGGCAGTGATGTGGAGTACCATCTACAGGGGTAGGGAGCAGAGTTGATGGATTCAGGGTTGTGCATCGTTCAGTTGTCATGTGTGGCTGGCTCAGCAAAACAGTCATGCAGGAGAGATGTCTAGCTGCGGAAAGGTATGCTACCTTTTCTTGTAACAAAATAATTGCTACTGCATGAGGGACCCTTAGGGTGAGTGGGTGAAACAAAACCACTGAGGCCGAAGCCTGCACTGCCATAGCAGCTGCAACAACCGCTTGAACACAATGGGGTAAGGACCGTGCCACTGGATCTGATTGTGATGAGTAGTAAGCAATGGGATGTTGCTTATCCCCATGTTGTTGCGTCAGGACTGATGTCATGTAGCCGTGCTTACAGTCTACAGTTTGAAAAAAGCGCTTGTGATAATTTGGTAACCCCAAGACAAAAGAAGACGCTATTAACTGTTTTAAATTACAAAAGGCTAAATCCGCCTTTGGTGTCCAAATCACCGGGTCCTGTGCTGCCATAGGCTTTTTGTATATGAGGTCAGACAAGGGTGCCACTTCCAAAGCATAGTTTGGAATCCATCTTCGACAGAAGTTAGTCGTACCCAAAAAGGACATAATTTCCATTTTGGTAATGGGTTTTGGAGCCTGCAAAATAGCTATTTTTCTGTCCACATCCAAGGTTCTACCTCCATCAAATATTATATAGCCCAAATATCGGACCTGTTTCTTCCAAAGCTGCAATTTTTCCTTGTTCACCTTGTGTCCCTCAGCAGCTAAAAACTGTAGCAATGCTAGCGTGTCTTCTCGGCAAGCTTGTAAAGTGGGAGCTGCTAATAAGATATCATCAACATAAAGCAGGATTTGACTATTTCTCAGTGGGCTAAATCTTGCTAAATTACTTGACATCTCTTGTGAGAATATCATGGGGCTCTCACAATAGCCCTGTGCTGGTCGAGTATATGTGTATCTTTTACCCTGATAAGTAAATGCAAACCAGAATCTACTGTCCGGATGTATCGGAATTGAGAAAAATGCATTGCTAATATCTACTACAGAAAAATATTTCTGATGAGGTTTTAACACATTTAAGAGTGTATGTGGATTAGGTATCGTAGGTGCCCTAGGTATTACTGCCTCATTTACAGCCTGCAGGTCTTGAACCATGCGCCACTCTCCATTTGCCTTCTTAACTGGGAACAAAGGTGTGTTACATGGTGAATCAGGAGATTCAATTAACACACCACCTTTAAGGAGTGCAGCTATAATGGGCTTTATCCCTGCCTCTGCATCTTTTCTCAGCGGGTATTGACGTTTTTGAGGTCTAAATGTTGATTTTGGTGTAATCACCACTGGTCCTGCCGTGCGAATAAGGCCTACATCTGATTTCCCTGTGGACCACAGTTTGTCTGGAATACCTTTCAGGGCATTCTCTTCCTCCTTTAACAGGAGTATTTGTCAAGTATTTTTGCGAAAATGCAGATGTACTGTTGGCTTAGTCTGAGTTACCCAGTTCAATTTTTGTACTTGTACTCCCTGCTCTGAAAATTCTTCCCTGGTCTGTTTTTCCCATCTGGTAATTCTCCTGCCCAATTCTACCCATTTTGGGTTTCTGTCTTTAGTGAGGCTCACGTGGTAGGAGGTCAGATTTGTAAAGTGCTGCTATTTCTTTAGGTAGAGAGCGGCTGGCTATGCTATTTCCCATTGTGTCCCAGTATAGGTTACGTAACACTAGCCTTGCTATGGGATATTTAAACAGCTTATCTCTGTAGTCCTCCTCTGGCCCTTGTGTGTCACGAAAATACAGGGTGCAGTGCAGTAATGGCTGCTTCTTAATATCTAATGAGGGAAATTTACTAATGGCCAAATCCATTAATTCCTTGGTTACAGTCCCTGGGCCAGTAGTAACCAGGACCTGACTGTACCAGTAAAACATCTCACCTCTTGGCTGCACTACACAGGTATCATGCACTTCGCAGATGTCAGTCTGTCGTCGTGCTTGCATCCCTTGTATAGTCGTAACCACCGCTATGCCAAATAACTGCATCAAGTCTCTGCCTAAGAGATTTATTGGGCATTTTGCAGACACTACAATTTTGCTTCTCTGTGTCAACCCTGTTACAGGATCTGTGATCATAATTTTGTGTGAGAGAGGCTCCCGATATAGCTGCCCATTTGCAGCCTTAACAAATATGTAATCCGAAGACCATGTACACTCCAATAATTTGGAGGGATGTATCCGGGTCCGTGAAGCCCCAGAATCACACGAAAAGCTAACCTCTCTTCCTTTCACCAAAAGGGTGACTTCTGGCTTGGTATCTGCTAAAAAGAGTTCCAAGCACAGAAGCACCACGTCCAAGACCTCATCACTGTCATTTTCATTGTCCTCCCCTCCACCATCCTGTGCTTCCTCTATTCTTACTTCTACGTTACCATTTATCCTGCTTTGTATTGCAACCCTTCTCTGTGTTTCCTGACTATCATATAGTCAGTTATCACCTTTTTGTTCATCCGTCCTTGTCCTATTATTCCCTTTGCAATCCCTTGCCATGTGACCTTTCTTTCCACATTTAAAACATTCTCCCTCTTTTTACGTCCCTCAAAATCTTCTGACCGTTGGTCAGACCGCCTACCTTCCTTATTTTTGCCCTTTTTTCCTGGATGTACCACATATACCTCAGCCCCGTCTTCTAATGAGAATACCTGCATTTTCTTTTTCTTTTTGCTATTAAAGTGCCTCTCAGCATTCCTTGCATACTCAAGCAGTGGTTGCAATCTGCTTGTGTGGTGACCTACCACGTGTTTTGCAATAAAACTACTAATAGGAGCCCTGCTCCCCTTCAGATCTGCTCGTATGGTGACCTACCATGTGATTCTAATAAAACTACTAATAGGAGCCCTGCTCCCCTTCAGATCTGCTCGTATGGTGACCTACCATGTGATTCTAATAAAACTACTAATAGGAGCCCTGCTCCCCTTCAGATCTGCTTGTGCGATGACCTACCATGTGATTTCTAATAAAACTACTAATAGGAGCCCTGCTCCCCTTCAGATCTGCTCATATGGTGGCCTACCATGTGATTCTAATAAAACTACTAATAGGAGCCCTGCTCCCCTTCAGATCTGCTTGTGCGATGACCTACCATGTGATTTCTAATAAAACTACTAATAGGAGCCCTGCTCCCCTTCAGATCTGCTCGTATGGTGACCTACCATGTGATTCTAATAAAACTACTAATAGGAGCCCTGCTCCCCTTCAGAAAGGCATTTTTTAACTATTGTTCATAGGGGCAGTCTGCTGTCTGGTTGTCAGGGATTTGCATCCCATAATGATTATTAAAGCACTCTATGAGCCTAGCAAAATAGCGGTCAACTGACTCGTCTTCTTGCTGGACACACTGATTAATACAGGTGCAGTCTGCCCGTTGTTTCCACTTATCAGAAATTTGGTTTGTAAGCCCTGTCACCTGGGCATCTAACCCTACGTTGATATGTGGAAGGGGTCTCCGCTGAGCGTCACAAGATTCCAATCACCACAGACCATGTGCCAGTCTGGACCTATAATTTGTCTTACCACTTTTTCTATCTCTTCTCCATTTAGGTTATAGCTTAGCCTCATACCTTGCAGGTCCTCTGAAAAATTTGGAAAGTTGATCCTAGGGTGGGGAATACCCTCAGTGGCCTTCCGAATATCCTCGGGACTCCAGGGTCTATATACTAATAAAGTAGGGTCTTGGTTATCCTGACCTCCTCTGGGATTAGGTACCTCAATAAGAGGACAGAGTTCTTCTTCCCCACTAGTCGTGGCCTGGGTTTCACTAAACAATCGCCAGACTTCGAAATTTTTTATCATCATCATCTGTGTTTTTTGTTTTGGACCTAGTCCCTATTGGACCCCTAACTTTAACTAGCTTTATTTTTACAGAGTCCTCACCTCCTGTAACTACAGGATGTAGAGGAGGCGCTCTGTGTTGATTATTTGCCCCATGTGCTGGTGGGGGAGGGGGTGCTGAAGCTAGTACTAGGTGGTTATCCTCTTTATCTATAAACATTGTTTTAGAGTTTTTTTCTTTCTGGTCCCTTCGATTTGCTTCCTCCAGCCATCTGTGTGCCTGGGGAATTCCTAATTGTCGCTGCTTTTTAACTTGCCCCTTGGAGTCTGCTTTTAATTGCTTTATCAATTTGAGAAGTGAGGATTTATCTAATTTCCCGTCAAAATCATACTTGGTTACCCATTGCAAAATATCTAACATTATCTGCGCGCTGTACCTGCATATATTTACCACCTTCTGTTAATGGTGAGTCTTTTGATGTTTTTGCAGCACAGTTATAATTACCTATTTGCTCTCTACGTAGTTACCTTTAGTAATTTTATCTATTACTTTCAATTTTTACGTGTACCACGGATTTTGTTATAGTCTCTTCAGAATGACTGTCTAACCTTCTATCCTGTTCACCCGGTCTATGACAGAACTGCAGTTTTTCTCTGTCCATGACTGAATAAAATACAACCTAACAGAATAAAATGCAGTTTTTTCCTGTCCCTCACTGAAATAAGAATACAGTCTAACAGAATAAAATGCAGTTTTCTGTCCCTGACTGAATAAAATACAGTCTTAACAGAATAAAATGCAGTTTTCATGTCCCTGACTGAATAAAATACAGTCTAACAGAATAAAATGCATTTCCTGTCCATGACTGAATAAAATGCAGTCTAGGAAAACCCACCTTACCTGAGCCTACGTGATTGACCACTGATTCGCGGATACCCATCCTTCAATCGCAGATCAGAAGGTGACTGGCCTCTTTTGATGACAATTCAGTCAGAGGTCTTTATATTGCAGAAGAACTGATTTGGTTTCTTCCCCGTATGGTTTCAGCCACCTTGGCCATCTGATCCGAGGTGAAGAGAGGGCTCCGGCTCGGAGGACCAATCTGTTAAAGAAAATTCAAAGATCAATTCACGTAAGGTTCAGCAAGGCATCCTTTATTACTTGCAGCAAGGAGACAAAGCATGTAGGTACAAGGTTTGTCTGATTTTCAATAGCTCAGCATGCTGTTTTTATACAGTTCTTTGCACATACACTATACAGTTCTCTGCAATTACACAGCAGGTGCTTATCAGTTAATTGCTGATTTTACAAAAACATCTTTCAGAATTTAGCTTGTCCACAGGGCTTGCCCTGTCAAACCCAGTTTCTGAGTTATGGTCCTGTAACTGTCTTTTCCTACACAACATTTATCTGTTGGTAGTGTGAGGCCCCTATCTCAACATTCCACAGCAAGAACAACAGACTTTTAGGCGTCAGCAGCTTTTACAGAGACCACCAGTATTTACACATTTTACATAGAATAAATGTATTAACTCTTAACCCTTTAAGTGTAGAATTGTACACTATACAATTTGTACATTTCTCTAACAATAATCTTGTACCCTGTCTCACTAGACAGAACACATAGTAACAATGTGCCCTGTCTTACTAGACATAGCACATACTCCATTATACCCTGTCTGACTAGACAGAACACATAGTAACCCTTTACCCGTCTCACTAGACACAACAAATAATATCTCTGTACCCTGCCTCATTAGACAGAACACATAGTAACCCTGTTCGCTGTCTCAGTAGATAAAACACATAAATCCCTATACCATATCTCACTAGACAGAACATATAGTAACCCTGTACCCTGTCTCACTAGACAGAACACATAACCCTGTAACTTGTCTCACTAGCAAAACACATAATACCCCTATACCCTGCTCATTTGTCAGAACACATAATAACCCTGTATCTTATATCACTAGACAGAAAACAGAATAACCCTGTACACTGTCTCACTAAACAGAACACAGAAAACCCTGCACACTGTCTCAGTTGACAGAACACAGAATAACCCTATACACTGTCAAACTAGACAGAATACATAATACATAATAACCCTGTAACCTGTCTCACTAGATAGAACACGTAATCCTGTACCATGTCTCACTAGACAAAACACACAGTAACAATGTACCCTGTCTTACTAGAGAGAACACATACTCTGTTATACCCTGTCTGACTAAACAAAATACCCCTATACCCTGCTCATTTGTCAGAACACATAATAACCCTGTATCTTATATCACTAGACAGAAAACAGAATAACCCTGTACACTGTCTCACTAGACAGAACACAGAAAACCCTGCACACTGTCTCAGTTGACAGAACACAGAATAACCCTATACACTGTCAAACTAGACAGAATACATAATAACCCTGTACCCTGTTTCACTACACAGAACACATAGTAACCCTGTACCCTGTCTCACTAGACAGAACAAATAACCCTGTAACTTGTCTCACTAGCAAAACACATAATACCCCTATACCCTGCTCATTTGTCAGAACACATAATAACCCTGTATCTTATATCACTAGACAGAAAACAGAATAACCCTGTACACTGTCTCACTAGACAGAACACAGAAAACCCTGCACACTGTCTCAGTTGACAGAACACAGAATAACCCTATACACTGTCAAACTAGACAGAATACATAATAACCCTGTAACCTGTCTCACTAGATAGAACACGTAATCCTGTACCCTGTCTCCTTAGACAGAACACACAGTACCCCCTACCTTGTCTCACTAGACAGAACACATACTGCCTTATACCCTTTCTCACTAGACAGAGCAGATAACACATGTACCCTCTCACAGTAGATAGAACACATAATATCTCTGTACCCTGTCTCACTATTCAGAACACATACTAACCCTGTACCCTCTCTCACTAGACAGAACATATAGTAACTCTGTACCCTGCCTTACTAGAGAGAACACATAATCCTGTACCATGTCTCACTAGACAGAACACACAGTAACAATGTACCCTGTCTTACTAGAGAGAACACATACTCTGTTATACCCTGTCTGACTAAACAAAATACAGTAACCCTTTACCTGTCTCACTAGACCCAACACATAATATCTCTGTACTCTGTCTCAGTAGGCAGAGCATATGAATCCCTATACCCTGTATCACAGGACAGAATAACCCTGTACTTTGTCTCGCTAAACAGAACAGAGAATAACCCTATACACTGTCTCATTAGACAGAACACACAATTCTGTACCCTGTCTCACTAGACAGAACACATACTAACCCTGTACCCTGTCTCACTAGACAGAACACACTGGATCATAGGAGGTTACTAGGCTAAAGGCCCTGGGGCCCTTACAAGCCTAGCCAAGAGTTTATCCGCAAAAAGAACTCTCAGTCAGCAGCTGTCGCCCCTGTCATTGAGGGACACAGGTGGAACTTCTGGGACAAATATGTGGTTTCCCATCTAGTCTTTAAGGTTGCACTTGATGAGGTTCAGCAAGGTGCCCTGTTTGACTTGTATGGGAAGTCTATTCCAGAGACGGGGCAGCCTCTGAGAGACAAACCTGTCTCCCCAGCAGGTTTTGTTTATGTCACATATAAGATTCAGGCCTTCTTTCAAGTGGGTAAAGCATGAGGAGGTAGACTTACGGATATGGAGCATCTCTAGTAGGGCAGGGTCCGAGATTGCCTTGTAGGCGAGACACAGATCACCCCTGAGCAATCTGTACGATACCGAGTAGAGTGATAGTGATTTGAGACTGTTTGCATAGGACATTTGGTGGAGGCCATGGATTCTCTTTGTGAGGTATTTCAGTGGCCTTTCCAGTTGGTGCAGATGTTTGGAGAGATGCATACCAAACGGGGTGTTATACTCAATTACTGGTCTAATGAGGGAGGAGTATTGAGAGGTAATAACCTCCTTTTTTTCTGGATGCAATCCCTTTACTTATGAGATAAATCAAGTAAAAGGCTTTTCTGACTGCTGCCACTACATGATGGTCAAATATGAGGTTATCAACGTAAATGCCTAGGTCTCTCACTGCAGGTTGTGTGCTTAGGGGGCTGCCGTTGATGTGATAATCAGTAGGGACCGTGTTTTTGCCAAATGGTATGATGATACATATCTTTGCATTTAGCTTGAGGCCACGACTTTGGCACCAGTCATTAGTTGCTGTGAGACCCTCTTGCAGTATGTTAACATCATTTGGGAGTCAGTGACAGCACCCAACTTACAGTCATCTGCAGACTTGGTCAGCCACAGGCCTTTTGTCTTTGCCTGGACCTCTGAGAAGTAGATGCCAAACAGTAGGGGTCCCTGGGGAATTCCAGTAGTGACAGGTCTGCTCTCAGAAGTGGAGGTGCCTATTTTGACTTTGATGGTCCTGTCAGTGAGCCAGTTGGCCACCCACCTGATGAGATAGGGATTTACGTCAAGTTGTGGTAGCTTTTCGATGATGCCCGAGTGGGGGATTGTGTCAAGGGCCTTGGCCATGTCAAGGTAAGATGTGTGCACTAACTTTCCCTCATCTAGGGCCTTGGTGGCAGTCTCAAACAAGCCAACCTGGTTCAACAGGCAAGATCTGCTCTTGACGAATCCGATCTGGGTGCGGTCAAGTGCTTTGAGATTGCCTATGTTCTTGTTTGTGAGCTCTATAATAATACGCTCCATGGCTTTACAGATCAGACATGTCAAGCTAATGAGGCGATAGTTTCCAGAGTCAGTAGTTGCACCACCTTTGTACAAGGGAATGACAATGGCAGATGTCCTTCTATTCACATGTTGCAGTATTCTGTACTCTTGGATCCCTCCTGCTGCTACCCGAACATCCGTCTGGTTTCCAAAAGTTTGTAGTCACTGCAAGGTGTGTGGGACATCTGACGTGGCTAGGTGGGACATCTGACGTGGCTAGGTGAGCGTGGGCTGTAAAAGTGATGTCTCCACACAGCAGACCTCAGAACTTCTCTGGCACCTGTTAAACTTCAACTGTTCCTGCCATACTAGCCGTCAGATCAAAATCCTTGAGATATTACCCCATTGGAGACCCTTTGCTTTTGTGTCATTGCATGCTAGTGTTTTGTTCATGTCATCCAGAAAGGATAAGTGTAAGTGTGGCTGTCAGATTCCCTATAAAGACGGCCACGATCTTTGCCTCTTTTGATTAGAACCATCCCATGACCACATGCCCTGCCCCATTTGCCAGGCCTTCTGCTCCTTTTGCCAGGACTTCATCCTGAAAACTGTGTGAAGCAGACTCTATGCCCTGAGTATATACTTAGAGAAGCAGCAGCTTAAACGGTTAGCATTAGGTATGGTGAGGTCATGCAATCTGCCCACCGAGCTGCCCAAGAAAAACGCCAAGAGCCTAAGGCCTGAAACCACAGCTGTGCCTCTGCTTCCCAATGTTCATCCTGTGGCTGATGTCAGCTTGAAGGAATGATTGGTTCCCGCCAGTTTGGGTATAGCGGGTACCAGCGTGGAAGCCACAGAACCTCATGTGGAAGGCAAGTCCTTGGAGGCCCTGGAGACATTGGCTTTTGACACCAAGGGAGAACCCAGGCTTTCACCAGCTGACTGGGCTTATCCCTCCCATACTGCATTGCCATCCGACCCTAGGCCTTCTTTAAAGAAAAAAAGAACTCTCTATCCTGTCTCACTAGACAGAAGATATAGTAACCCTATACCCTGTCTCACTAGACAGAACACTTAGTAACCCTGTACCATGTTTCACTAGAGAGAACACATAAACTTGCATCCTCTCTGACTAGACAGAGCACACAGTAAACCTGTAGACTATCTCACTAGACAGAACACATGGTAACCCTTTGCCTTGTCTCACTGGGCAGAACCCTGTACCCTGTCTGACTAGATAGAACACACAATAACCCTGCACCTTCTCTCACTAGACAGATCACATACTGCCGTATACCCTGTCTCACCAGACAGAACACATAATAACCCTGTACCCTGTCTCACTAGACAAAACATGTTAACCATTTACCCTGTCTCACTAGACAGAACACACAACAAAAACTTGTACCCTCTCTCACTAGACAGAGTACATAGTAATCCTGTACCCTGTCTCACTAGATAGAACACATAAATCCCTATACCGTCTGTTACAGGACAGAACACAGAATAACCCTGTAACTTGTCTAACTGGACACAGCACCAAATAACACTATACCCTGTCTCACTAGAGACAACACACAATAACCATGTTCCCTGTCTCACTAGACAGAGCACATAATTACCCTGTACTATGTCTCACCAGACATGCCACATAATAAACCTGTACCCCGTCTCACTAGACTGAACACATGCTCCCCCTCTACTCTGTTTCACTAGACAGAACACATAATAACGCTATACTCTGTCTCACTAGACAGAACACATAATAACCTTGTACCTTGTTTCACTAGACAGAACGTTTAGTAACCCTGTACCTTGTCTCACTAGGTAAAACAAATGTTAACCCTGTACCCTGTCTCATTAGACAGAACACATAATAACCCTGCACCCTGTCTCACTAGATACAACACATAATATCTCTTTCCATTGTCTCACTAGACAGAACATGGAATAGCCCTGTACCCTGTCACACTAAATAGAACACAAAATAACCCTGTACCCTGCCTCACTAGATAGAACGCATAGAAACCCTGTACCCTGTCTCAATACCCAGAACACATAATAACTCTGTACCCTGTCTCACTAGACAGAACACATAATGCCTTGTACCCTGGCTCACTAGACAGAACACAAAATGCCTTGTACCCTGGCTCACCAGGCAGAACACATATTAACCAAGTACCTTATTGCAGTAGAAAGAAAATGTAAAATCTCTGTACCCTGTCTCACTAGGCAGAACACAGAATTCCTTATATCCCGTCTCAAAAGAAAGAACACAGAATAATCCTGTACCCTGTCGCACTAGACAGAACATTGAACAACCCTGTGCCCTGTTTCACTAGACAGAACACATAATAACCGTATTTATTTATTTTATTTTTATTTACATTTGTTGATCGGGCTAGTCTAACTGGATACATGTCCATTTTTAGTAGAGGCCCGGGGAGAAAAGCTCCAAGCATAGGCAGAAACTTATTATACAATATTAATATAAAATATTAAGCTGTGATCAAATACAGATAACAATATTTGAGATAAAAAATAATGTGTACAGAGTCATTTAGTGGGGAATGAACTAAGATCAAATGCAGAAAATAAACAATATTTGAGAAGGAAAAAAACAGAGTAATAATTTTTTTTTGTACTAGGACAGAGATCATATTATTTCTTGGTTTGAGGTTAGCTTAATTGTTAGTACAGGTAGGCAACATAGTACAGTAGAGAAGTGAAGTAAAAGGGAGAGCAGGATGGGAAAGGGGGAAATTCAGTCAGGGTTTGTGCAGGGACAAAGCCAGTGAGTTTTAAGATATTCTTTAAGATGTTTTTTAAAAAGACGTGTGGCAGAGAGAGTAGGAAGTTCACTTGGAAGCTGGTTCCAGGCTTTTCCCACTGTGTTAGTGAAAACTGAGTCCCCAGCTTTGTTGTTAGATTTAATAGTGGAAACTTGAAGCTTATTAGCTGTGTGAAGAGTTGTAATGTTTTTGTAAGGGGTAGTCAGATTAGTGAGGATTGGGGTATTATTAGGGTGGTAAAGTATCTTTTGGGTTATAGTAAGTTGATGACAGAGTAGTTGGTGCTGCAGTTCTAACCATCCCAATTGTTTGAGGTTGAGAGTGGTGGGTTCTGAAATGGTTGCCAGAGACGAATCTGGTTATGTTATTATAGCTAGTAACAAGTTTGTTAAGGTTGTTTTTAGAAAGATTGGCATAAATGGCAGAAGCATAGAACAGGGTAGAGATCAGGTGGGTCTGGGCAATAGTGGTTCTGGCTGTTGGTGTAAGGAAGGGTTTGATTCTATAAAGGGAACCTCCTTTTTTGTTGACAGACTTTATGGTAGTGTTAATATGGTCGTCATAGCTAAGGTTGTTGTCTATGGTTATCCCCAGGAGACGGGTTGTAGTATCAGGGGATATGGTGGTTCCATTGTTAGAGGTTATTGTGAAGTGAATTTGTGGTGATTTTTGAGTAGGAGCAAAGAGTAATAGTTTTGTTTTTTGGGGGTTCAGGAGGAGGTAGTGTCGCATGAACCAATTTTCCACAATATGAAATACAGTTTGGGTGAGGGTCTGGAGTTAGGTTGAGGACCTAGCTGAGCATATTAAAGTTGAATAATCAGCATATTGTATGCAGGTGGCTTGAGGAATCTTAGTATTTAGTTCATTAATAAACATTGAAAAGAGAAGAGGGCCTAGGATTGAGCCGTGAGGTACTCCAATGTTTACAGGGAGGGGAGTTGAAAGCTTATGATCACAGAGGACTGCTTGCTGTCGGTTGTCTAAATAACATTTAAACCAGAGTAATGCCTGTGCATCCAGTGAATGGGCTTTTAGTACCTCAATAAGCAGATTATGGTTGACCATATCAAAGGCTTTTGAAAGGTCGATAAATAGTGTGGAGGAAAGAGAGTTATTGTTACGATTTTTGTTTTATACAATCAGAAAAGGATAGCAGGGCAGTTGTACTATGCAATGATCTGAAGCCATTTTGACAGTTAGCAAGTAAATTGTTGTAGAGGAGGTGGTCAAGTAGTTGTCGGTGGATACATTTTTCCATAATTTTAGCTATTGGAGAGAGTAGAGCGATTGGTCTAAAGTTGGAAATATCAGTTGATGTCCCACCTTTATGTAGAGGGATGATGTGAGGATTTTGCTTTCTGTAATAGTTCCATTTATAAGGATAGAAATAGGGTAGGCAATGGCTTTAGCTGCAATTTGAACGTATTCTGCTGGTAGACAGTCAGCAGAAGGGGTGCATGGCTTGAGTTTTTGAAGGAGGTTACAAATGAGGGATCTAGGTACTGGTTGTATGTGAAAGTAAGGAACTAGATTCATTGTGGTATTAGGTGGGAGGGTGATAATGGGTGGTAGAGTATTAGCTAGAGTTTGAATGACTTCTGTAAAGTAGTTGTTAAAGGAATCGGCGATTAGCTTAGGGTTATTATGGGTTATTCCTGATGGGGTAGGAGTCTTGGAGTGCCCTGGCTGAAGTAGTTTGTTCATAGCTGACCTGAAATTTTGTGGGTTTTGTTTGTGGGTTTGTTGGAGGTGGAGGTAAAAGTTTTTTTTTGTCTAGCAGACAGAGCACATAACAAGCCTATACCCTGTCTCACTAGACAGAACACATAGTAACCCTATACCCTGTCTCATTAGACAGAACACATAGTAACCCTGTACCCTCTCTCACTAGACAGAACATTTAGTAACCCTGTACCCTCTCTCACTAGACAGAACACTTAGTAACCATGTAACCTGTTTCACTAGAGAGAACACATAATAAATCTGTACCCTGTCTCATTAGACAGAGCGCACAATAAGCTTGTACACTGTCTCACTGGACAGAACACATAATACCCCTGTACCCTGTCTGACTAGATAGAACACATAAGCCTGTACCCTGCCTCACTAGACAGTATATACAGAAACCCTGTATGCTGTCTCATTAGAGAGAACACTTAATAACCCTGTAACCTGTCTCACTAGAGAAAATATATACTGCCTTATACCCTGTCACACTAGACAGAATACATAATAACCCTGTACCCTGTCTCACCAGACACAACAGATATCTTTTTCCCCTAGCTCACTAGGCAGAACACAAATCTCTAGACCCTGTCTCACAGGACAGAACACAGAATAACAGCTCAGATGGCTTAATGGTAAATTGCTGTGGTTATGGTGTGCAGGGTCCTGGGTTCAAGACTTTTAAGGGCTGATTATTGCCATGGTAGTATAGTGGTTAGGGTTACAGCTTTATATGCAGGTGCTCATGGTACAAGTCCCAAGAAAGGCAATTTACTTTCTCGTGTGAAAGTATTGTTAAAATGATGTAAGCTCTGTAGCACGTCCAGTAACTGCATAACACTATAGTACAGATAACTGGATAGGCAGCAGTTCTAATCTCAGTAATGGCAAGTGTGTGTGTGTGTGTGTGTGTGTGTGTGTGTGTGTGTGTGTGTGTGTGTGTGTGTCCTGTACCATTTGGCTTGTATTACCTCAGCAAGAGCCTGCCTGGGTGTCCTGCAGAATCCTACAGCAGCAGAGAGAAAAAAGGGGGACTTTGAGTTGATTAAGTACCTCTGTTTTTGCTTTTTATTGCTTATTTTTGCTAGCCGCATTATTCTGACTGTTTTTTATTAACTTTGCTATTTATTTTAACTGTTTTTTGAATTCTGATACTGTTTGCACTTAATTGCTCGTTTTTAAGTGGTTTTCAACAATTTAATTATTGAGGACTGCACACACAAGTGCAATAACCATTTTTCTGCCGTAAAAGTGTTTGTATTACTGTATCTGTTTTTAACTTTTGAAAAACAAAAAATAAAAAAAACAATCATATCTCTCTATTTGTTTCCTGCCTTTCTATAACCAGTAGAGTCTGGTTTTCAGGTTTTGCTGAATTCTGGGCTGTTTTGTAAGTTTCTGTGTTGCCCAGACCTTTCTAAAATAGAGGGAAGCTTCTCTGTTCATCAGTGAGAGTGAATTCTGGGCTGTTTTGTAAGTTTCTGTGTTGCCCAAACCTTTCTAAAATAGAGGGATGCTTCTCTGTTCATCAGTGAGAGTGATTAGCTTTGAACAGCCTATCTGTCATTGGAGGAGTGGCTTCAGCTCAGAATCTGATTTTGGGCTATTTCTATCTCTTTCATCTTTCTGTTTAAAAATCTGTGTTTGCATGGTTTTTGTGCTTGTATTACCTCAGCAAGACCCTGTCTGGGTGTCCTGCAGAGTCCTATAGCAGCAGAGAGAGAAAAGGGAGACTTTGAGTGGATTAAGTACCTCTGTTTTGCTTATTATTGCTTATTTTCGCTAGCCGCATTATTCTGACCATTTTTTATTAACTTTGCTATTTATTCAAACTGTTTATTTATTTATTTTTTTATTTATTTTTATTTAACATTTGTTGACCGGGAATGTCCGACTAGGTTCCACAGAGCCTGTTTTCAGTGGAAGCCCGGGGAGAAATGCTCCAGATGCATGTCTTTGGAATGTGGGAGGAAACCGGAGTACCCGGAGGAAACCCACGCGAACACAGGAGAACATGCAAACTCCACAGAAGGCACCCCAGCCGAGAATTGAACCGGAGAACCTCTTGCTGTGAGGTGACAACATTAACCGCTGCACCACTGTGCCGCCCTATTTTTGAATTCTGATACTGTTTGCACTTTAATTGCTCAGGTTTAAGTGTTTTTCAACTGTTTTAACTGTTGAGGTTTACACACGCAAGTGTGATGGACATTTTTCTGCCTTAAAGGTGTTTATATTACTGTGTTTGCTTTAACTTTTGAAAACAAAATATAAAAAAATCCTTTCTATAACCAGTAGAGTCTGATTTTCAGGTTTTGCTGAATTCTGGGCTGTTTTGTAAGTTTCTGTGTTTTCCAGACCTTTCTAAGGTAGAGGAGAAGGTCTCTGTTCATCAGTAAGAGTGGTGAGCTTTGAACAGCCTATCTGTCGCTAGAGGAGTGGTTTCAGCTCAGAATCTCTAGTCTTATTGGCCATTTTGGCTATTTGTACCCCTTTCATCTTTCTGTTTAAAAAACGTGTTTGCCCGGATTTGCTCATTGCGCAGCACCGTTTAACTAGGGTTAAACTATTGCCGGTGCCAGAAAGTCTGCTCTTCAGATTTTCCCTTGAACTAGCCAGTGTTTTTAGTCTTAGCACTCAAAAATGTTTCCTTGTGGTCAGCACTTGTTCAAAACTTGTTGCAAGCACTAAGTTAAGGAGGAAAACAGTTCTTAGTACTTAAATTAATAAGCACCAATCCAGGCATGTCTAAGGGTCAGCTCCTGGTGTTTTCTCCTGTCCACCTGATGAATCTGGGCATCTTGGGGCAATGTAGCAATTGCCTCATGTACACAGCCAACCCTGTCCTCCTACCACCCAACATTACAACCTGTGAGAGATGCACTTATTTAGCCCAACTGGAAGCCAAGCTCTCTCCAGCCAAGACTGGACTAGACAGTCAAGAGGAGAAGGTAAACACCTGCACCACACCATACTCAACACATAGTCCATCAATACCTACACAACCTCAACCCACACATAGTAACACAAAACACACACCTACATTTGCGGAGGCTCTCAATAAAAATCTGCCCAAACAACAGAGACCTCCAAAGCAGAAACACAAGCAACCACCACCCCCAACACTACCCAAATGACACATAGACCACAAAATCAGTGTGCCACTCAACCCACAGCCAATAAGGGAAAACAACATACCCAAAACACTAGTCATAGGTGACTCTATAGTCAGGCACACTGATGTCCCACTCACCAGGCTAAACAAGGAGAAAGTTACTGTCAGCTGCCTCTTGGGTTCAGGATCGGCCACATAATGCAAGCACTCAGGTCACTCCACAACAAGTACAGATATGACTCTATCATTGTCCATGTTGGTGTGAATGACCTGCGACGTACCTCCCTGGACTACATAGGTTCATAGGTAGGTACTAGAAGAAACAACAGAAGATCCACCAAAAAACAGTTTATTGTATAACTCTGACGTCTCAGCCACAGCCTTCAAGGAGTATCCTCGAAGGCTGTGGCCGAGACGTCAGAGTTATACAATAAACTGTTTTTTGGTGGATCTTCTGTTGTTTCTTCATAGGTAGGTACTAGCCTATCGGCCCAAGGGCCTAAGTAAGCCTAGCCAACAAGGTTCCCTAGCTTACGCCACCCATGAAAGTTAATTTCCTGTGCCCTTGTCGAGCAGAGCCACAGAAGTGATCCCCTGGGTGTATTTCCCATTTCCCATCCACTCATCAAGACTTTTCTTGAAGAGTACTAATGAGGAACTTTGCTTGACATAGATGGGTAGCTTGTTCCAGAGTATAGGAAGTCTCTGGAACAGGAATCTGTCCCTCCAGCATGTCCTATTTATTGTGGTGACAAGGTTTATGTCCCTAGAGCATGTAGCTCAGAGGGTTTGGGATTTCTTTAGGTGTAGCATGTCCAGCAGCTCTGGGTTTAACATAGCTTTATATGTTAGGCAGAGATCTCCTCTGAGTAGGCGATATGCTGCAAAGTAAAGCTGGAGTTTTTTGAGACGGTCAGTGTAGGGCATCTGTTTGAGGCCAGTAATCCTCTTTGTGAGGTACTTCTGTGGCCTTTCCAGCTGCTGCAGATGTCTTGGGAGGTACATTCCAAAAGGGGTGTTGTACTCTATAATGGGTCTAATGAGTGCCGAGTAGAGGGGAACAATGACCTCTTTTTTCCTGGATGAGAACCCTTTTGTGATGAGGTGTGCCACATAGAAGGATTTCCTGACTACAGTGGTGATGTAATTATCAGAGGAGAGACTGCTGTCCACCTGGGTCCCAAGGTCTCTTATCACACATTTGGTGTTAAGTAGACTGCCGTTTATGTGGTAGTTCATGGGTACAGAGTTTTTACCAAAGGGAATGGCAATGCACTTTTTGGCATTGAGCTTGAGACCATGCCTCTGACACTAGGCATTTGTCTCAGTGAGGCCCTTCTGTAGGATGTCCGCATCATTTAGGGACTCTACTATGGCTCCTAGTTTGCAGTCATCTGCAAACTTAGTTAGCCAGAGGCCTTCTGTGTTAGCCTGTACTTCAGAGAAGTAAATTCCAAACAGGAGATGTCCCAGGAGTGAACCCTGTGGTACTCCACTTGTCACTGGTTTGAAGTCAGATTTGGAGTCTGCAACTTTTACAGTGTGGGTTCTGTCAGTGAAACAGCTGGCAACCCATCTTGTGACGTAGGGATTTATACGTAGTTTAGTGAGTTTAGCTATAATTCCAGAATAGGGGGTAGTGTCGAAAGCCTTGGCGAGGTCAAGCTAAGCTGTGTGAATCATCTTATCCTCATCTACGGCTTTGTGTGACTGCCTCAAAGAAGTCAATCAGGTTCAGAAGGCATGATCG